>NW_013666384.1:53032-96985 GCF_000517525.1 Limulus polyphemus | reverse complement strand
ATTACATAAAGGAAATTTGAGATTTTTGAGATGACGAAAGTATTTTAAATTTTAACATAAAAATTACTTTGCACACAGACCATTCACAACAAATACTCAATATATTAATTGACAAATTTTTATTTTATTTAAAATACTTCACTAAAGAGTATATTTTTTTTTGTATGTGAAAGACTGCCAAATTTCATGAAGATATACACACTATATTGAAAGTTAGAAGTATTAAATCTATAAAGACTTTAATTGAGCACAAAAATGTCACTTGGTCGGTCAGATTGACTGAGCCCATATTGAGAGAGTTAATCAATTCCACAAAAGACGAAGGTCTGGGCAAGTCCCATGAAAGAACACCTGACTGAGAGGCATATTCTGGAGAGGGAAATAAACTTTCCAAATCCTCTTCATCTTGATGAATCAAAACCCTGAGCAAGGTATGATAGGACCCTCATCATTGTATTCTGATCATGGGCTTAAATTGGTCCATTCTTGAGGCATCAGAGCAGTCACTTCATGGGCCGATAATCATGGTTCCAACCCCATGGATGTGGTCGATAAATCTACTGCAGCAGTAACAGCAGTTGTAGTCATGACCACCTGAAACTGCAAGCGCATAATTCTAGAAAGTGAAGTAGCAGAAAAGAGAAAAAATAATAATAATTCTTAATTCTCCACCTAGAACAAAAATGGGTAGTAACAAACATAACTGATAAAGAAAAGAAGTCTGAAGATAAAAAAAAAGGCAAAACTTTTGCATATGTTAACTGTAAGCCAGAAATGCATTCACAAAAGAAGACTGCCAATCAAGAAGTGGTTAACAGCTGCAAGATTAAAGATAGGGGTTGTGTCACACTCCTATTGGTGGAGAATTTCTGCATAATCATTTAGATGTTAGTATGCAGTTATTTCACGTTAACATATGTGAGGATAAGTGGGAGTATGAAGGCTAGTGGTGAGCAAAAATTTGCATAGATAGAGGGCAGTATAAGTTGAGAAAGAGTTTGATTTTCTTTTGACACAGTTTTTCCTGTATTTTCTTTTTTGTGTACTTTTTGCTATGAGGTTATTTTAAAGTATTTTAAAACATTTTACATGAACTTTAAATGTTTCCTTTGTTTGTTTACAAATGTGATAAAGGGTTGATTCTTAAGATGTAATATTGACTGTGTTTGTAAAGGGTGCTCTGTATATTTTTATTTTTTATTGTTTCAAGTTAATCTATTTTGAAGGATTTTTATCCTATGTATTATGTAGTATAGTTTTAATGTAAAGGACTTTTATTATTGTATAGTATGTTTGGTTCATGACTATTTTTTTCAAAGGATATTTTGTGTCATTCACACAGTTTCACTGTAAAAAGGTTTATTAACATGTTTATCTCTGTTAAAGGGTTACTTCTACATAACAAGTAGTTTTCTATTGAAGGGTTTCTATAAAGTGTTATTCTAAATATTCAGATTGGGCTATTTTCATGTTGAAGGGTATCATAATAAGTTAACTTTTTTGCTACTAACTCGATGGATTACAATGACCTTGTAATCATCAATTTCAATGCTAAAACTTTTAATATGGTTTGTGTATCTTCATGAAAATTTTCAAGCTTTTAGTAAAAATTTGTCCATGAATATATGGAGTCAGAGTGTTGATTGATCCAAGTGCAAAGTGATTTCCATGTTAAGATTAAAAATACTTTTCTTCATTTGAAATTTTTCAAATTTCATTTGCATAATCCCTGACACATCCTAAATAAATATAACATATTTTTGTCAGAAGAAGTTTATATTTTATCTATTATTTTCTTTACCCACACTAAATTTGCCTGAAATAAACTGAGTAATACTGTTCTATCCTTTTAGTACTGACCACAAAGTTACAAAGTACTCTTCCTGTGAGTTTCTACTTCTAACCTTTCACACCTATTTCTTATGTATATTTTACTGTTAGCAGCAGAAGTAGAAACCTGTTAAACATAAAGCAACAAATCACTTCTCATGACACTGTAATATGACACTGTATAAGCTCATGCAGCACAATTGCCAGAAATTTCCCACTGTTTACTGTAATCCCATTTCCAAGAACATAGTGGGAGAGGAATTATCGTCTTGTTTACAATAGAGTGGTTGCAAAAAGAATTGTCTAAAGCAATACAAGTTCAAAAAATGTTTATTATATGGCTCTCTGCAAAGTCTGGGCTGACATTTGGATGTTAGTTATTCTTCCAGGGAGGTCAGAATGTAGCAGTATAGATGTGCAAAGCGTGTATTACTATTTGAGTATAAATACTTAGTTTTTAGTTATTTTTCTTAAAACACAGAATAATAAATAAAACTATATAGAAAAACAATGTACAACTGGTAGGGCAAATCAATTTCCTAACATAGTACTTACAATGTTAGGAAATTGATTTACCCTACGAGTTGTACTTGCTAAGCCTCACATTTATTTTCTCAAGTGGAGAAGAAGATAAATTATTTTTCGTGGGTTTCAAAGATGCATTTTAGAAAACCAAAAAATTATCAAATTACTATGCTGGTACTTTATCTGGCTTTCTAGCTAAGCTATATGTTGGTTAAAAAAATTCTCATTTCTCTTCAGAATGATGACTTATTCAGTAGACTTCACCATTTCCAGAGAAACTACAAGATTTCCCTTCAAGTCAATTACAAACAACTGTCAGATTAACATAGTTTGGAAATGAGCTCTTTCTATTGGTTATAAGCATGTACTTAAGAGAAGTAAGCATGGGTAGAAAAGAAGTTTCAAAAGAATGAAGTAGCGGGTAGGGACACCACTGATAGGTTTGCAAAATATATTGATATCTCAGTAAATCAAAAATGTAGAGGTTTTCAATTTATATTTCACTTCTAAATGTTTGAAATTTGAGTTTGTAATTCATAAATCACCATAGGCATTGTATGTTATAATATAAACTTAGCAATAAGACATGTCATAAGACACACACAAAAAAAAAACATATTTAGCATTTTCATAATATTTTATTTTGAATTAAGAAATTATAACACATATTAAAATTTGGACTATAAACTACTTTGTGATGCCAATTAAACTGACATAAATGATAACAAATTTTGAAAATAACTCTTAAAACATCATGACTTGTGCCTTTTGACTTGTCCATAATGAGAGGGTTAAAAGATTTTGTTTTTGTATTTTTTCTCACGCACTTGTGTTAAAGGTTTATTTTATTGTATTTTGGTAAATTTCTATGTTCAAGGGTATTTCAGTACTTCATTATTAAAGGATTTTTGATTATATATTGCTTTTCTTTGTTAAAGGGTAGTACACATTATGCCTTAAATTGACCAGCGTTAATAGGTTATTTTTTGTATTCAAGTATGATTAATCTTACAGAGTATTTATATAAAGTGAAAATTTTGATCATTTAATGATTTCTTTTTTTATTATTCTAGGGTTGTGTGGCATGTCTTTTCACAGGTATAATACAATTAATGTAATATTTGACTAGAGAGCAAGTTTAAAGTTTATTGCTTTTTAAACTTAAAATTAATTGTCAGCTTGAGGTCAAACCTGATATAGGGGAGACATGAAAGTGTGGTATATGAATACAATGTGTTTTTCTGTCATCTTCTGATACTACAGTATTTATTCTGAATTTATTCTTTATTTGTATATGTGCAGGCTTCACATAACATGTGGTCAAGAAAGCCATTAAGTGAGATTTGTCTTAGTTGCTTTTGTCATTTTCTGGAGATAATACCTATTCTTGCCCATGGGTAGTGTTGGTGTAATACTGAACATTGTATAACAGTAACAACAACAGTCTTCAAATGGTAGGTCTGTGATATCTTGAGGTTCCAACCTCTCTTATGTTTCAATGGCATTGAGCAAAAATGACGTAGGTGGTACATGCATCTTAAGAAGAATGTTATTGATATTTTGATACATAATAGTATGATCTCTTAGTTAGCTTTCTCTCTCTCTCTCTCAAGCTCAAGCACTCAGTTTAGTAAGTGAAGTATAAATCCTTTCTTTGTATATAGTAATACTATGCTAAAATTTAACCTGTAAATGTAACTGTAATTAAATCTGGTTTAACATCTTTACGAGAGTATAAAAAATTGACTATGTAACAAAGGAACTTTTCTTCAACCTTAACACATTATTTTGATTGTGTCTTTCAGTATAAATAAAAATTGTTTCATTGTGTTTTTGCATACTTGTGCACTGTATCTTTCGTTCTCAAACTCAGTCAAAATCAGAAAACTCAGAACTACTTTTTAATAGATATCTTACTGAATCTCCTGTTATTATGTGGAGTTATCCCATTGTTCTAAGGTTAAGTCAGTTATACCTGAATATGCCACCATTCTAAAGTTGGTCTTTCAATGGTTAATTTTAAGGTTTGGGTTAAAAAAGGCCCAAGATAAGAAAGGGGGTTATTGTTTTAGTTCAAAGAACTATCAATTTCACCCTTCCATAACTAGGAAGATTATATCATTATTTACATACATGCAGATCAGTGTTTTTAAATTTTCATGCAGTTGATCTTCATGGAATTAAAGACATTCTTATAAACCAGTTGTGGAAAGATTGTAAGTGTACAATAATTCTCGAACTTATATAAAGGTTATATACAATTAAAATTAGTCTATTAAGCTTATACTCGCTTGGCCCTGTTTATGGTTCATTTTCTCCTAAAAGGAGGTTCATACTCATTTTGAAAGGTGGTATACAAACTTCTAAAAATTAGTCCATTGAATATGAATAAGGGGAATGATCATTGAACATGGCTAATCTAAAATTGTGGGGCATTGAACTAGGGGCATTGAACATTCCTGACTTGAAAGTGTAGTTTCACAATGATTCTTGTTCCTGTCTTCATCTCATGCAGATGCTCTGCTCTCCTGCTCCAGAAGCTAGTTGCAGCCAATAGTGAACATTGAAATTCGCTATTGAAGATATATACCAGCATTGTATTGTGTGTATGATTTCATTTGCTTATTATATTTTTGCTGTCCACTTCAGAAACTATTTTCTAGATAATATTTATAGAACCTGCTGTGTCATGGATACCTAAACTTCTGGCAGATGTCAGTGAATAGCACATGTACATAAATATACACACTGCACAACACAACTGAAGAATAATTGGAATTCATAATATTTTAGCTACAACAGAGCAAAACCAACATAAAAAAATAATGGCAGTTACCTCCACTGTTTGATTTTCATACAAATAATCTGATGATTTGTCATGTGATCTGAATTTAAATGTATTCTCTTGACATTTTATTTCATTATGTTAACAAAGCCATGAAGTATTTTCAAACCACTGCTCTGAAAGAGATGTTTTCAGGACATTGTCAGTGTCTCATGTAACTTGACAGATGTGACAACACATATCCCATACATGCTTAATGGGATTAAGCCCAAAACAATATGTAGGCTAACCCACTAAATCAATCTTCTCTTCTGTAAAGAAGTCATTGCACAAACTTAATGGTATCATTCTGCTGAGTAAAGAAATGAGTACATTCACCAATGCTTGTTTTGCTCTTACTATATTTACATCACTACTATATGCATTACATTCTTGCATAAAAATGTGATGGGTCTAGTTAATTTCTTGGAGATGACCATGTAGGTATTTTCTTGTTGCAAGGTGAAGTGCAACTCATCAGTAAAAATAATGTTTCTTCACACACACTTTTGATCCACTAGATGTACTTATTGCATCATTCCTTGTGAGCTATTTGTGTTTTACTGTGAGAAAAATGCACATAATCTATGGTCACCTGGCATACAGGTAAGCTTTGTGAAGTCTGTTCCTCAATATCTGCAAACTGACAAGGAATTCAATTGTGTCTTCAATCATGTGATTCAGTCTTGGGGATTGTACCTTATGACCACAATGAGCTAGAATAACTATTAGTCACCTGCTTGGATGGTGGATGAATCTTTTCCAACTATTCAAGCAATTCTGTCATTCATTTGAAAGTGGTTTCACATTCTTCTAATATGTTGAAACATTTGTGGCCAATTTGCAACAGTCTGTTAAGAATAGCTGGCTACCATTCAGTTGACTGTTTTCCATATGAGTGAAATTATCAACTGTTTCTTTGAGGTCAAGCAATGATTCATAAACAATTTGAAGCATTTTCAATTCTGTGATTAACTTCTAAGTGTAATATGATGAAACAATATTGTGAGAGACTATTTTATGCAACATTCACTGAATGACCAATCATTTGTATTTTGGATCAGGAAAAGGTTCATCAGATGACTGATTTTTCATAAAAATGAGATGGGGAAGGATGGCTGACAGTTTATATAGCAGTGGCTTGAACTTTTCATATCTATGATGTTAAAATCTTGAATAGTATTTTATTACTGTGTATTTTACAGAGTTAGGAAACTCAATATGATGTTATTCAGTAAAAGCTTGTCTTTTTTCTCCAGTGCATATAAAGGAAACAAGATAATTCTCTTAATACTTTTCATATCCAAGAAGCTCCCAATTTTTGTGTCATTTTTTATACATTATGTTTCATCTGTTTTTATTTAATTTTCTTCATACTCCATACATGTGTGTTGCTTCTTGCTTTTCTTTACAAATTCTTCATTTTCTCTCTTCCACTTTTAGCTAGTTTATGCCCTATTTGGTAAATTACTACAGTGATTCCTAACCACCAAATCATGGATCAGCACCGGTTCACAGGGAGATTTTAGCTGGTTCACAAAATGGTTGAAAAAAAAAAGTGTTTTAAAATATAGCTACTGAAGTATATGATCTTACAACGCAACTTAAAAGTTTCTTTAAAAAGTTAATATTGCATAAAAGAAGTTGTGAAATTTCTTGATTGGAACTAGCTGGTTCACTGTTGGAAAAAGGTGGGAGCCACTGCATTACCACATCTAATGCTTGCTATAATCAAAAATGTTTTAAATTTGTTTATCATTTTATATAATCCTCTTGTATTCTAATAATAGTCACAATACATATATATATATATATATATATATACTTTTCAATCCTACTTTAATTTTCTTGCACGTTATGCTCAATTTTCACCTTCTTATCTTTTTTTCTATTTTTACAACTTACTCTCCATCTAGTATCCCACATATTTCAGGATTTCCATTTTCCTCAAAGGCTCTCTTCATTCCCATCCTGATCTATTTCCTTTTCAATTACCTTTAAACAAGGTTTGGGCTACTTCCTCTCTTTATCTTCAGTGTGTCCAAAAATATGTGCAAAATGTCTTTTTCATTGTACTAATTATCTTATCAGTTCTTCCTACTTCCATCTACCAAATATAATAGGGTGTGTTTCTCTCTAAACACAAGGGCCATTTTCTATATTTTTACTTATATTCTATCTGTATGTTTTTTATCCACTTCCAGTCTGTACTCTATAATAACAGAATTTATTATGTTTTCAAATAAATGCAACCATCTATCCATATTCTGCATTCTGCTTCCTTTAGCTGCATTCCATGTTGAATTCACTGTTCATTGTATTTTCACTTAAGTATAGTATATCTGTTCCATTGCAGTGTTACTGTTGTTAAACCGATATTCCAAAGATTCCAAATTCATTTCTTGCTGATCTTATTTCCTTTCTAAGAACCATCATCTTTCATTTACCTTAATTTAAGCTTAGTTTATTCTTCTCCATATATTTTTAAGTACCCTAAGTATGCTCTTAATTTCCTCTGGATAATTTGCACCATTACAAAATATCTGCATATTTCGGGAAGAAACTTTTTTCTTATCTTTCTACAACATATTTTTCTCACCTATTTATCTCCTAAATTCACGTTTAACTCTTTTCACCATTAAAGATTCTGTGGTCTTTCTTTTCTTTTAATTGTTTCTTTGGGTGCATCGTTTATCATGTTTAACATTCGCCCAAATATTCCTATTTTCTCAAATTTTTTAACTACTTTCTATCCATTTTATCAAAACAACTTTATAAATAATGCATAAAAGTTTCTTTTTTTTTCTAATTTGTTTTCTATTAGGACATTTAAAAATATGTATTTTATCTCTAATGATATACTTTTTCCAAAATCTTACTTACTTTTCTTTTATTATTTCTTGTCCTTCAAACTAAACTACTAATTAAGTCTCCTCACCATTCTAGTCATTAATATCATACACTAAGCAACGATATTTTTTTTTTGTTCACTTTATTTCCTTATCTTTAAATTCGGTAGGTATCTGCTTCTCTTCATTTCTTTACAACCCCCCCCCCCCCCCATTCTTCCATATTTACCATGTCTTTCCTCTTTCTCCTGAACATATTTAGTACTTCCCAAAACTTCTAAATTGTTCTAACTCTTTCCAGGTTATGCTTTCTCTTTCTTTTTTGATATAAATGCTACACTTCCTTTTTTCTCTTTAACAAATCATTATTTCTCCTGTTCTTTAAATTTTTTTCAGTTGCCTTCTTCTCTCTCTCTCTCTCTTTTTTTTGGCTTCTTACATCCTCAATCAAACCACCCATTTCTTTTTTCTGTTACCCTTCATAGATTGAAACAGCTATTAATTACACTTTTCCATATGGAGTAGAGAATATATCTTTAGTTTGGTATATACATACAAGTTTTCTGAATTTCCAATACAGTTTTTTTATGTAGTTAATCTTGATTGGATGTTATAAAGTCATAAACATATGCTACTCCTTTTACATTGGTAAAGGTTTACACATGGAATCTTTGTTCTTAAGGCTCAAGCTAACATGTACATGTTGAGGTCCTTACTAAAAGAGAAAGCTGTATGAACTGGTGGCTTGGATTAGTTTAGAATGGTATGTGAACTATTGTTTGAAATGTTTAACCTGAGTACTTATGTGATATCACACTAAGACTTGATTTTTTCAATTATATAGTTCACCAATGAGAGATGTTGACTAGCTGTCTTTCCTCTAGTCTATCACATCAAAATTAAGGATGCCTAATGCAGATAGTCCTCAAGTAGCTTTGCCCAAAATTCAATAAATAAACAACCAAATCATGATTTTGCTCTTTCCTAATCCTCAGATATATATATCTGCTCAAGCAATTAAAATATTGGGTAATTTTTACTTTTGCTTTTTGCTGTCTCTACAGGATAATATTTTGTCAGAAATCAATAACTTTTGTATAGCATAATGTTTTCAAACTTGATATTTTTTTCCTATATATCACAGTACACTTACTATAGCAAAACTCACATTTTTAGATGGTAACAGTTAAGATTTTTTTAACACAGCAAAAGGCATTCAATATAGAGAAAGGTGATAATCATGAAATAATATACTATCAATAGAGAAAAAAATAATTAGCTGCCTTGTGGCAACAGAAACCACAAAAAGAGCAGTGTTAGCTTTTTCAGTGAGAAAGAAGACAGAAAGAGCTTTCAAATTGATAGAAGATATATTTGTATTTTGAGAAGGCTTCACTGTATCTCAAAAACATATTGCTTATTTTGAAAAGATTTGTCTTTCTCAACACAAAAACTTTGGTGTTTTCCATTAATACACCATTATATTATCATAGAACAGATAATATGATAACATTCTTAAGTACTATATAGTATGTATAATAAAAACAAAATAAAACATTTTCATTAAGTTCTGATAAGGCAATCAAACTGTGTAATAATATTGTACATAAGTACCATCTATCACTACCATGAAACACATTTATCAAAACAGTAAGTTCAGTATTTCCACAAATATATCAGGGCAAAGCTATATACACACAAATCAAAGTACCAGGGTGAAGTATGTTCCATGAATATCAAGTTAAAGCACATACACGTCACAACAAACAGGATATAGTACTATCATCTATCTACCAGAGTGAAGTATGTTCCATGAATATCAAGTTAAAGCACATACACGTCACAACAAATAAGATATAGTACTTTCATCTATCTATCAATTAAGTACTAAATTAGACATACCCATAATGTAATTTACCAATATATACTCATCAAGTGATAGTACAAAACTCATCAATGTGACAGAATAGTACACTTTCACAAAACTATGGACACAACTGATTATAATTGGTCAAATCATTTTCATATTAACTGGAAATACTGATCACTAATTATATTTTTAAAATATGGTATTATTTTAACATTTTGTGATGGATCCCAGTTTGTGCATGTATGAAACAGAAAAAGCAGATTAACTAATTGTATAAGGAAATAGCTAAGGGGGTTGTTACCTGGCTGATAATTAGTTGCTAAATTTCTGAAATACAGTGATCAGCAAAGTACAGAGAAAACCTAAATGACCACAAAATGGGTTTATAAGGTTTCATGCACACCAGGGACAAATAACCTAAAGTTTATTAAGCTTTTGACAGTGACAGAGGCATTTAATACCATACATGGTTAATTTAAAACTTTACATATTCAATCCAATGGTTGATACTGTGAGAACATTTTTCTCACAGCTGCTTGAATAACTTTCAGCTCATCATATTCATTTTATTTCATTAAGTTTTTGTTAGTTTTGCATGATGCACATGTGAATGGAATTGTGTTTGAGTTGCTGACAGGATAATAAACATTTTGGTATTCTTCTCTAAACCTTTTTATAATATTTAGTAAAATTTTGTAATATGCCAGTTGTTTAATTTCTCTCAAGATGTTTCTCTCAAACACCAGCATGTCAGTTTCTGGTTCGTCACTGTTTTCATATCACTAGTTAAAGCCTGTAAATACATCAGTCTACAATGGCTACTTATGCAATATACTTCCTATTTTAAGACTCATCATCTTCACCAGAGTTATCACTTTGTTTGGAAATATAGTCACAAAACTTTTTTTTTATCATCACAGGCATCTTCTTTCTCAGAACTGTTTTCAGAAAAACAAATATTCCTTTTAGCAAGACTGTTTTCATCAAAGCTATACCTTTTCAGCAGGATTGTTTTCACTTTAAGTGTCATCTTCAATAAATGTTTTTCTTTTTTCATTCCATGGATCAGATTTTGTGTCCTTTACAGTTAATTGTTTTCAGTAATGAACTTTGTGCCTACCAAATAATGTTTGTTAAAACCAAATCCAAATGGACAAACAAAGAGTTATGTATCTCTTTTAAACTATTATCAGAATTACAACTAACAGAACATTCACGACTTAATAAAGATAATTTTTCAAACACTGTAAATATGACAATGTAATTTTTAATTTTATCTCTAATTCAGATATAAAACCTACGTGTGTTATTTACCCTATTTTTATCATTAAGTAAAAGCTAAACAAATGCA
Organism: Limulus polyphemus; assembly: GCF_000517525.1. Classification (NCBI taxonomy): domain Eukaryota; kingdom Metazoa; phylum Arthropoda; class Merostomata; order Xiphosura; family Limulidae; genus Limulus; species Limulus polyphemus. The sequence continues at coordinate 85,736 of NW_013666384.1, read as the reverse complement.
GCTTTTCTATTAATTTTATGGTTTAAAACTATCATGTTTTGAGATATAACAACATTTAACTGAACTTCCTACACAATAAGATAATATTAAGTCATACTGTTATAATAGTGATAGTCTATTTTCCTGCTGTTTTAACAAGTAAAAATGAATGTTCTCATCTTCTATTAATTACAAGGGCTAATACTATGAAGTTTTCAGTAACAAAAGAAAATTCTGTTAGGAGTAGTATATTTTTATTGTACTAAGTCTAACAATTCTTAACCTTAATTTTATATTCATTTACATAACCTAAAGGCACAATGAGATGCTTTTTTCTAATATTTATATTAAATATGTAAAATAAATATATTATACTTTTCATGATTATTATCTTACTGATTGGAACATCTGGTTTGAAATACATAATGAAGTAATATTAAGAATGTTATAAAAACATTTTGGTTTAAAATGAATTTTCACCTATTTTATTATGCCTAATAAGTATGTTCACATTTTCACATAGTTAAAAAATAACTGTTTGATATAAATTCAAATAGCTAAAAACAAAATGTTATTTATTCTTCTCAGAATATGTAGTTTAGTCTTGAATATAAAAAACGTATATTAAATAAAGTTGTTCTAGTCTTACAAGAAAAAACAGAAGTTTTACTTTCCCTTGTATTCTCAGTTTGACAACTTTATCACAGATTGCTGATGCTTAAAAGACTAAAAACAAAGATAAACATACTTGAAAAAAGAGAAGTATTTGTAACATTTCCTAGTGATAATATAGGTATCAGTGACTATCATAAAACATCACAAAATTAAAATACAAGTGTTAAAATAGAATGTGTTGAGTTTCCTGCAAAAGATTGACTTTCTTTAGTTCTTAATATGTAAATCTTACAAAAGAGTAAAATCAAAAAGTCAGTTTACTTCCAAAATGTTATTAATGACTTGTGACAATAAATTTGACATTAAAACTGTATGATTATAATGCACTCTTGCAGACTTTCTTCTAGCATCAACATTAGTTTATTTTTTCAATGTGTCAATATTGAATGTATTAATGTTTTTATCACTATAAGAATGGAGTTTCTGTAATGTATTATTATTATTAACCTCTTTTTTTACTTTATTTCTCTACTTATAATTCCTTGCTGTGCAATATCATTAAAAGCAATCATTTTCTTATAGCATGGAAAAGTGATGAGCTGATGGAAGGATACTTAACATTTGTTTTCCTCTATAAAATTTAGCTAATAGGCATACTACATTTTATTTTTCATTGCTTAAGTTTTAATACTGTTTATTTTAATGTTTATATTGGAAGACGGCAATCTCCTAAGGGTACAAAACCCTATAGCAATGAAGCAAGTCCAGGCACAATTTATGGAAAGGTCTTTCCTCCCTATTTACTCAATCTATTTATTCAATAAAGTATTAACTTATTACATCTCTTCATGAATAATATTATTATTCATAATTTAACAATAAACCTGACTGTCTTACCCTAATTAAGTTTCCAAGTATAAACAATAAGGAATAGATCTGTAGTTTATATATCAGCTTTTGCATAATCATGGAATAACTTCTGAGTAATGAAAAAAAATCATTATAAATCTATTTTTGTTTGTTTTCAGGCTATGGTTTAATATGTGTGATTGATAAAAAGTAAAACTATCAGACTTATTTGAACACTTTCTGTCCAAGATGATAATGTTTTTCTCTAGTATCGAGATGTTTATGAAAATGTCCTCTCTAACACACTCAGTATGAAACACAAGTCATCAACAAATGGTGCATAGTCTGACATATGATGAATTTTACAAACCTATCCATCACTCATCTTTTTCCCTTTTCCAGTCTCAGTAGTTGGGAGCAACACATTTTTTCAATGGTTGTGGTATTTCCTTTTTATTTCCACTCTTAATAGACTCTGATAAGAGTCCAATAAACTGTCTTTAATAAAAAATGATCCTACTAAAAAAGCATCAAGTCTCAAAAACCTTTAAAATTAGAGATCCTTGCTCTTACTCAAATCCTTATAGACTATATTTAAAAATTATAAGGCCAGTATAAATAATTCCATAATTGAAAATTAAACTTCTGTACAAGTAAATGATCCATTCATTACTTGCATGATGTCTACGCCTTACAGATGTGGGTTTGTTTTGTTTTGAATTTTGCGAAAAGCAGCTCCAGGACTATCTGTGCTTGCTGTCTCTAATTTAGCAGTAATAGAACAGAGGGAAGATAGATAATCAACACCACCCACTACCACCTTTTGGGCTACTCTTTTACTAACAAACAGTGGGATTAATCATCACATTATAGCACCTCCACAGCTAATAGAGTGAGCATGTTCTGTGATGAAGATTCAAACCCTTTAACTGCATATTATGAATTAAACATCCAAATCAACAGGCCATGCCAGGTCTTACAGATTTTGATATTCCTTCACGTCATCAAGTGTGACTTACAAAAAGGTATTAAAATGAAGAAACAATCTGAAGAAGTAATTAAAATTAAACATATAGCTCAATGATGAGAGTGCACGATTTAAACTATAAAAATAATAAGAATAAATGGTACCAAGGATCATAATATTCATTTGTCATACTTAAACAAAAAATTTATGAAAACATTTGATGTGAGGATAATTGTTATAAAAAAATAAAAGAAACAAATTGTTGTATAAAAGTAGGATATAATGATTACCTATAAATATAGAGAAAACTAAACTAAAATTTGCTTCTCTTAACAGAACTGTATACTGTCTCATGGTGTAGATGTCTAAGTTGAGAAGGCATGATCCCTTTTGGGTTAACAGGTATGATAAACCATCACAATAATACTGAAAATTAAAAGCTTATTTTTCTTCACATACCCTTACTTTATCTGTGAATTTCTTTATTAAAACTTCTTCATAATACTTCTTAAGGGTGCAGGTAACTTCTTCCTTATAGTTAGTTATGAATGTTATCTCGAAATATTAATTATTTATTACCAATTTTTGTAAATTTCTACATTGCAGATCAATACGGATGGATCTATAATCATAAGCATTTTTACTGTCTCTTGAGTAATTTAACTCTATTCTAGAATGTAACTCCTAGCTTTGTATCATCACTTTTCTTGATAATATCAAATAAAGATAAGGTACAAACTACATGGGGGGGAAGGATAAATGCACCTTAGTGAGAGATGTACCCAAGTATAACTCATACAGGGGTACAGATAAACCATTCTGTTAGGAGCACTACCTTTCCACTGCTGGTTGCAAATGATCAATGCTAGTTTTAAATGTAGGATGTTATATACTAGAATACCATACCTGTTCTTTATTTTTATTGTGTGAGGCTTGCAAACAGAGGTTAAATCTGGTAGATTACATATTTTTACCACTGTATCTCTCTTACTAAGGTACATTTTTGCTTTCCAACATTTGTTTTGTTTGTTTTTCACATGCATCCTTTGTTTCTACCCCGATTGCCTGAAACATTATTTATCACACACAGACACACACACACACACACACAGTATAAATAAAAACATGTTGAAAATAATTAATGAAACAGCACAAAATATTATACAAAACACAAATGAAGCCTCATTCATTATTCTGCAATAACCTAACAAACAATTTTGATTGAAATCAATTGATACGGAAGAAGCAACGTCAAAATTTACCTTTGGTGCCAGTTGCCATATCAGCCACCCTTTGAAAAGAGTCCAAAAACACTGATGAAGCTAAGATTGTATTCCTGGTAATAGAAATTGCTTCCATTATTTACTATGTCAAAAAGAGATTTATTTAATGGCAGAAAAATAAATATCAAGAAAAATTCAATACTGTTATTATTGGTTCTCCTTATTGTTCAGTGTACATCAAAGGCAAACATTAAATTTTTCTAATTAAAAAAATAAAAAACACCTTTCTATGAGAAAGAAGAAATAAATCACCAGGCAAGAATAAATTTTGATTCAACTTAAAACTTGGGGTAACGTTATGAAAAAAAAGTTTTTTTTTAATCAGGCTTTTGTCAAAGGACATAGGATCATCTCTAAAGTATAATATTGTGAAATATCTAATAAATTATTTTGATATTTAAAAATGAAACATATAGAAGAATAAATACCATAAGTTGTTAATAATAAAGCAAAACACAAATGTACTAATATGAAGCATTTATTAAATGATTCCAAACCTTCAAAATTCCATCTTCAGTAATTACAACAGAATAATGATATAATTTTTAATATATAAGAAGAGAAAATGAAAAGTATGCATCAGAAAAATTTCAAATGCAAAATCTCTATAATGTTCAGATATTTATCAAATGTTTCTTAAGGAAAAACTATATTTTATCTGTTATTTTCACTAACAAATCTCTGTATGCGTTTGTTAGATTTGACTGATCTTGTAACCATCATAAAAAATTAGGAATATAAATTATGTCTCTTTCATTCTAGAATGACAACAAATTACAACACAAAAATATAAATATTTAGACTAAATAGCTTAAATCTCATAACATTGTACATTTACATATATTTATTATACTGACCTTTCAGCCATGCCTGGATAATAATACAGAAGTTACAATGATGCAGTTACTCTCTTGTTATCATATCCAATAATATAAAACTGATCTTTAGTCTTTACAAAGTGACCTGTCTTCGCTGTGTTTTAGTAGACTAGTATTTTGTAAAATATAGTCACATTTCAGTTATTATACATTATATATGCATATGGATTATTATTACTTAGAAATAAATTCTTAAATTTATTTTTTCTTAAGACATAGAACAGTAAAAAAAAAAAAAAGTAGAAGCAAACAATTATTTCTTCTAGTTACGACCTTTGTACTCGGTTGCTGGTTGACGTAGGTTGCTAAGCCTTTAAAAATTTTGTACGTCGAGGATATGAAATGAAATATTTTTTTTGTTTTATATATATAGTTGAATGACCAAAAAATCATAAATTATTATATTGATACCATGGAATTCCACTACAAGTTATCAAGCTTAATAACTAAGCTGTATTTCGGTTTAAAAAATATGAAATTTCGAGCAGACTAAAGATGCAATCTACCTCCTTGAAATCTTGGTTTGAAAAAAATGAGACGTTATCCTAACATTTTAAAATGCCTGAGAAATCCACTAGGGGAACATTATGAACTTTCGATTGGTTATTTACATGTCATATATCGAAGTAAGTGTATATAAGGGATTGTTTCCAAAATTGGAAAGAGGTAAGCGAAGCCACTGTGTTTGATTCAGTACAGCAATATCTCGGCAAACTGAACAGATATGTGGTTCTTATTTTATATTCTAGCTTCTCAATATCGGTAATTTGAGTTTTTAATTTGTACAAAACTTCAGACTTAGTATTTTGACATCATAAATATCTAATTTAACCAGTGCTGCATTCAACATACCATGTGACACACAAAAATTCATGTTTAACTGTGTTTTTTTAATATTTACTTTTAAATTAAGAAATTGAATAATGTATTATAGTAAAATTTGAATTATAATCTACAGTTTGATACCAAACTTATTAACATAAATTCATGAAATAGTAGTTCAATAAAATTTTGAATGCGAGTCAACAAACAAGGTGACATGGCCTTTGACCCTGACCATCTGGAAGGGGTTAACTAGAAGTTTGAAAGATAACACGCCACAGAGTAGGAGTTCATGTCACTCTCTAAACTCTGAATGAATTCTTCAACAAAGAAAGAAGCAATATACAAGATGTAAAGCACAACAAAACTGACTTTGTTTATATCATTATGTTTAATATCTAAAGCCATGTTCCCTCATGTTAAGCAAATTCTTCAGAGTTTTTCGCAATTTAATGTCAGAGAGTTTTAAGAGTCTAAGGTAGTCTTAACTTTAGCAATATAAATTGTACACTCTCTCTTCTTTATTTAGAGTTAATTTCATTTTACTTTAATGTCAGGGGTTATTTTAACATTTTCATATTATTTCTGTTAGTGTAAAGAGGGGTGGGGCTCACTTTGGACTGGTATGAATGATCTATTAAAGATTTTATCACACATTTCTCTTTAACAATTCAACATAATCATAACAAATGCTTGGCTCCCTCTTTTTAATAACTGGGTACTGTGTTTGTCCTTTGATTTTGATTGTTAAATAAGGTTTGTTTTGTTGTATATCTTGTGTACTGCTTCTTTTTTTGTTGACAAACTCAAAGAGAGACACAAACTCATATTCTGAAGCAAGATATTTTCCAAACCTCCAAGTAGTGGGTTCTAATTGATTGCTTCAGAAAAATCCATGCACCAGAGAATATCACAATCTTATTCTTTGATCATGTCTATAACCAGACTTGCATTATATCACTAACACTGTGAATAAATAACGTTCACCCAAAACAATATTAAATACCATTGTACAACATATCATACACATCTTGATTTAAATTCAAAATTTTTCAAAAAAATAATATCAAATATAACTACATCACAAATCTAACAGTATTGGTGGTTTCATTTTTCTTTGATTCCTTTTTTCTAAATCTTACACTTAATTTTTTTTTTCAGTTTCTTACCTTAACTGTGAATGAAGTTTTATGGCCTTTCCTATGAAATCTTCCCATACTGGAGTTCCACCCTAAGGGAAAAAAAAAGGTATTTATGCTGGCTGATCATAAGTTATAAAATAGAGAGCTATTGATCACATATAAATTATTTGCATGTCTTCCTCTCTAACTAAGTCATTCTTGGTCTTTCAGTTACAATCTGCTCCTACCTTTGTAGTTAGCTACTAAAAAGCTGATGAGGATGAGCTACACAACATATAAAATAATTTATTGGTCATATTTTGAAACATGCTGCCTTATCTGATATTAGAAAACATCAATATCATTCAAAAATAACTTTGGCATGATATCTATAACTATTTCTAAAGCATGGCTATCTGAAATCATTTGGGGTGGTATGATACAAAACACTTAAAAAAGAAAAAATGAAATTGTTAGATACCCCATGACTGTCCATTTTCAGTTTAATATGAGAGTATTATTTAGTTTATATTATGTAAGTGTTAAATTAATATATTTTTAGAAGCAATAGTTATTATAAGTTTGCTTACATAACTTTTTATGAATCATTTGTTGAACAGTTCGAACCTTCTGAATTTTTCTTATTGCTTTAAGTGAGTACTGTTATATCATAACGTCTTGTAGTTTGAGAAAGTCTGAGGCCTCAGTCGGGCAATATATATATATATATAAGCATCCAAGTTAGTGCAAGTAAGTTAGTGAAAGTGAAGTTAGAATGCATGTGTTTAGCCATAACAGATGACTTCTAAAGTGAGTTTCACAGATTGTGTTATAATAACAGAGTAGAGAAGAATAATTCGTCTTCTCACTGAGGTTCTAAAGTAACTGAACCAGCCTGTGTGGACTTTTGTTGAAATGGAGACAATTATCTAAAGCTCTGGATGCAACTGTGGTAACTGACAGTTATAGTAGTGATTTCAAAGTGAATATCACAGCCTTGTATTGTAATAACAGAGTAGAGGAGAATAATCTGTCTTGTAAAAGGGTGTTCTAAAGTAATTGAACTTGCCTGTGTCGAAAAAGATACGATTATTTAAAGCTCTGGATACAACTGTGATAACCAATAGTATTATGATTTTTTTTATACATACATTTGACTTATTTTGAATATATTATTTTAAAACAAGTGGATTGTGTGCTGTCCATTTATTATTGAAATTTGTTGCCAACAAGTTACAGCCAGAAATATTGGCAGTTACAACTAGTTCATAAGTAATTTTTTATTATTTCCTTCAGACCTAATAGCACACCTTTTTGTGCTATTAGAACTAAAGAGAAGCAGCAGCCTAAAAATGACAACTATTAAATAGTTACGTTAATGTTGTCAATACTTCACCTACAAATTTAAATGCATAAATAAGAAGTAGTTGTGGAAAGGAGCGATTCGCTGAAAGTATAAAATTACAATGTCAGTTAAAAGTTTACACCAGCTAAGTATTAAAACTACCAGACATTTTCAAACAGCGCCATTCATTGTTCTTCAAGGGTCTGGCAAAAATCAATTTTATCAAGAGAGTTCCAATCTCAGCATTATATTTCAGCATCTCCTCTGTAAAATGAAAATTAGAAGGGAAGCTTCAGTTTTCTAGATCTTCAGTTTAACATTCAGAAAATTTATATTTAAGTCCAAAAGTACTTTCTATAATTGGCATTTTCATATTATTTCCTGAAATTTAATGTGACATTATTTTTGAAACTGAAACATCTGACTATAATTTGTAGAAACAATTAATGCATTTTTACATACACCAGAGATTCATGACTCATGTCAGGTGTAGCAATAATACTTTTGTACAATATGTTATCAAAATAATTAATAAAATGATATGAGTTGAGTACAATATTTTTTTCTCCTTTTTATAAATAAATTTATCCTTGTATGATTCTGCATGTTTCAATGTACACAAGAATGTCATTATCGGGGCAATCATTAACACAAACTAGCATAAAATAATTGTGCTTCATGCAAGTTCTAAAGGCCTCCTCATCATTCACAGAGGCCCCAATTTTCTCAGTCAAGCACTTCCATTATATATGTGTAGGTTTACAGCAAACAATTGAGATAATAGTAGAATATGGTGAACATATAATCAAAATATTAAAAAAATAAAAAACACTACATTCTTGCTCCTATGTGAAATTGAACAAGCATGTTTTACAATATTATGTGCCAACACAATTTTCAACATCACACCAATCATCAATACAAAACCTTAATGCCACAAAAAGATTTACAGCAGGAATTTGAATTAGCATTGATAACTAATTCTATAATTAAAGTGGAATTATAAACACCCATGGTGACAACATCAAGCTGTTGATAAATGATATTTCTAAATAAAATTAAATGTTCTCCAAGCAAAACTTGACGCAATCATATAACCCTGGTATTGTTAGTGAAATACATGGACTTAAACTGACATCTTAAAACAATCACATAACTGTGGAACCAGGGCTGGAGTTAGACCCTTTTAGGCCCCCATGCAATACTGCGATGCTGGAGGCTCTTCCTTAGGGGCTAAAGGTTTATTTATGCTTGAGGACTCCATGCAATTGCATGGGTTACACCCCCTCTAACTGCGACACTGCCTGGAACTTACCTTGGCATCTTGTGAAAATTGAAAAGCCTTGGTATTGTTAGTGAATTACAGGAATTTAAATTTGACACAGCAGAATTATGTTTTAAATAAAAAAGAAAAGAATTTGAGAATAGAAAAATATTTTTTTTACATTATACTGTACATCTCCTCAGTTACAGAGCAATGAGTCTGAAACTAGTCACACACAAGCCTGGTGCCATCTAAAAATTTAGTTGCACATAGACTCTGTGCTAACTGAAACAAACTTCAGATGCACTTAGACTAAGCACTACTTGAAACTTTAGTCACCCATAGGCCTGATGCTATTTTGCTATCCAAGGCAACATTTAAATCTCAAATTTCATTTTATGGCTTATAATGCTAAAATTCAGGTTTTGATACCTGCTGTGAGCAAAGCACAGATAGAACACCATACAGCTGTGCACTTAGCTACAAAAAAACAAACTAAAGCCTCAAAAAGTGTTACATTAACACCTAACATGAGACAACCAACTTATATTTATCTATTAAAACCTGAGGAAAGACTACAGTAACAGCTAACAAAAGATTATTGTGTCAATTCAAAACTTTTTCAGTTATGGAAATTTCACTATTTTTGCTTTCACCAAGGCAAGATCCCTAACTTCTTGCTTGAAGTAATATTTTTGTAGCTCCAGCTGCTAATGTTATGTGAAAGTATAATGTAAGAATATATATAAGACTTGTTGCAAGCGAAACTTCACTATATGTATTCTGGAATACATATAGGATTTTCTGCTTATCCATAGCAGCTAACCCCAAAAATACTTTGTTGATTTCAAAAGCAGATTGTCCTTAATATTGCTATGAAGACAAGCATCAATAACTTTGCTAAATATTTCTTGCTTTGAGACTTACTTTTACACAGGGTGAAGAAAAATACCCAATTCAGCTAAATGTCTCTTAATTCATAAAATATTGCAACAAGACTGTTGTTTATTGTTACATAGAAGGAAAGACAGATATATAAGGGGTATATTCAATTTGAACTTGATAGAAGTGCTCAAATTTGAGAACATTAATTTTTAAACCATTGGTTATAGAGTTTTGATCATGATGCAAAAGTGTTATAGCATCTTCTAGTTACTCTAAAATGTTACTAGTATGCAATTAAATTAAATTTATCTCTCCATTATTTGCCATCAAAATAGCAGTGTTTGATGCTGCATAACACTTAAGAAAACATCAGGCAGAGCAGAGCAGATAGTGACTTATACAGAACACTACTATTTTAGAGGGTAAATTTAATGGGGTTAAAGTTACAAAATGCAACTTCATGAAATTTTTTGGGTAATTAGAATATGCTCTACAATTGTTGTATTGAAATTAAAACTCTGTAATCAGTTGTTTAGAATATCATTTTCTTAATCTGAAAAAGTTCTTTCCAGAGCATCTTTCCTTCTGTTTAATAAGCAACAGCATAGTTGCAAGTATTCGTCTAGTTTTTATAGATATTTAGCAGAATGGGGATTACTGATTCAGTTGGTATAATTTTACTGGGGGAGTGGGGGGAGGAAGGTATATACAAGTGATGTATTACTAAGTTCAATTATTAGGTACATACATCAGTAGTTGTTGTCAGCATGAAGAAGTGATTTACCCTAGCTTAGTGGCTTCATGCATTTGACTTGTAGTAGAATGGTTGCAAATTTGAGGCTGGCCCATGTTATACTATTGTGTCCTTAAGCAAGACATTTTAGCCATTTTTTCCAAGCTGCCCAGTTTTATGATAAGTACCAGCTAATAGCTGAGGTACAACCTGCAATAGCCTGGCATCCCATCTAGCGAATTGCATCACCATTCTTATTTGCTTGTGGCACTTGAAACCAGTGATTGAAAGCATCGCCCTTTGTGCCTTATGTGGGGGAAAATTTGTAAAAGTACTCAAAAGTAAGAGTATCACAAGTTTATTAAAAAGAATTAGAAGATAGTGGACCTATTAGATTTTGTAGAATATTAGAGTGGTCAAATCAGTTCCCACATCCAGCTATGCCCCTGTTGACATAACATATTCTCCCTTTACTTTCATTCATATTTTTTTAGAATTACAAGTTAATTGTATTTGTACAGTAACATGGTACTAGACAATCCACTGTAAGTTTACGGTAACAGTTACATAAATATCAGTTGCAAGTACTCACTGCTGTAAAATTACAGTTACTTGAACCTCAGTTGCCATTACTCTTCATTCAAGACCAGAGCAGCTTAAATCAATTCACTTTAGACACTCAATTTGAACACCACAAGATAAACTTTCAAAGTGAAGATGAAACTGCCAGTACTTTGTACTGAAAACAATATATCATTATAAGCCATTTGATATGTTAAAACTATGCCTTTCTATTGGTTATAAATGATACAGTTTAAAATGTCAAAAAGTTATTAGCAATTTGTTAAGAAGAGAATGTGACAGGTTAGTATGGCAAAGTGGGTCTGATTTTCTAGTTTATGACTCACAAACAAAGAAAATTGAAGACTATTAAAATTAGGCTGCTTTAGTAATATCTATACTATAATGAATAATTTACATTAAATTCTATAATTCAGAGAGAGGTGGTAAATGAATTAGAGAAGGGAAAGAGATAAGGAAAAAATGTCACAATTTTCATACTAGTGGAGATTGAGAACTTTTTAAATACTTCCTAAGCACATTACGTACCTAAAACTTATATAATAATAAAATTTGATTTATTAACTATGTTTTGATTCTAAGTTTATTCCTAAACATTGATTAATAAAGTTGTTTAATTAACGTTTGAAATTAAAACGTCATGACATGAATACTTTGACCTACCCATGGCAAGAGGGTTAACACTTTCTGTACTCCCCCTCTTGCTTGATGCAGATGTTGGAAGGTATTCCTTGTAAGGCCCCACTGGTCACTTGGTGGGATCTGATCACATCAAACATAATTAATGTAGTGTTCAGTTTCACATGTTAAGTACATGTTTATTATTCATATTGACAAATGGATACTAAGGTAGCAATGAGACTAAGAATGCTATAACACAATATTTATTATTTTAATGTTTTTTGACTACAAGTCTTCTTCAGGAGGAAGGAAACTAAAATTGGCAGCAAAAGGAATGGAAAAGCCAAGAAAGGAAAGCTATAGAAGCTGCTTACATCTTATTAGAAATGAACATAAACACCACCGCAGGAGACTAAAGGTGGGCGGAAATAGGAGCGAGCCTAGTGAGACAAGAACAGGATGCTGATTGGTCAAGGGGTGGTCAACAGATGGCAATAATGAACAAATCAGGAAGTGGAATGGCGCAGCGACCAGGAACCTAATCCGGAAAATTTGTACATATACCCTTGTAAGGCACTTCAGTGTCACATTCTCTTAAAAAAAGACCTGTAGTCATAACACTGAGAGAATAAAGATCCTGTTATAGCATTCTTAGTCACATTGCTACCTGAGTATCCAAGTGCGTGTTTGTTTGATTCCTCCTTTTTGTATGTTTTGCCTTGTTGTTGTTGTTTCTTTGGATGTGTGTAAACATATATGAAAAGATTGATACACACACATGGTAATTCCATGAAATGTATCAGGAAAATGGGGAATATGCAAGATCAGTGATGGAGCTGGAAATTAATATAAACACACAAAATTAACTTCATTAGAGCCTCTGGAGAATAGTAATTGGAATAAAAAACCAGAAGCACTTGAAACCACCTAGTGATGGAAGTCATGGAAGATGAATGTGTTAGGTGTAGTTCACATACCAGCCTACAAAAATTCCTCTAATGATTGACATCAAAAGTAGGCAAGAAGGCTACAATATGCCAAACCTATTGGAAAGTAATGTTAAAAAAAGCATTCAGTCAGACTCACCCAAAAAAAGAATATGCTAGTAGGATGAGCTAATGAACCCAACTGGTGAAAGTGGAGGAGGTAAATCTTGGGAAAAACAGGCAATGGTGGTGTCCATGAAAGGGACAGATTGAATTGAATAGCAATGAACATAAAAGACAGTCACAAATGGAATGATCATATGATAATGAAATAGAAGGGAAACTGATGGGAGAAAATATCCAATCACCCTACTGGGGCAGCTCGAGTCTTCAGAAGAAAGGAGTGTTCAGGAAACAAATCAATCAGTCCTCCTAACAAAGCACAGGAGGTTGCAAAGAGATGAATGTTATAATTTCCCTATACTGAAAATGTATTTATGATGAGTAATTACCTCATCTCACATACAGTGCTGCCCTCTATATGCACAAAATTTTTTGCATGCCACAAGCATTGAGCTCCCATGTACCTCACAACCAACATGGTTCAATTGCATCTTGCATGCAAATTATCATGTGGCAACCCTGCACCAATAGGAATGTGACACATCTTCCTGGTGCATGTGATTCTCTCTCTATGTACAGAGTGGATACGGCTATAGGTTATTTCATCTTAGTGAAATACCTACATGAGATATTTTAACAATAGGTGAAGGAAGGAGGAGCTTTCCCTGGCATCCCAGGGCAAATACAAATCCTATCTGGCTAGACATATCCACCAGGAGTGGCTTGGAAAACACTGCAAAGAGATGTCCTGATCTCCACATCTAGGGAATACCCTAGCCCTACATCTCAAATGAGGGGTGGGCCCAACTGGTCTATTGCCATGAAAGAGAAGGCACCATTTACAGAAGAAACTCTCCACATCAACATTAGAAGAACAGAAAAGGAATACACATAGGAGAAAACACAGGAGAGTGTGCATGGACCACCATCATCAGAACCAATCATCTGGAATTGGATCCCCCACTGAAAGACAATGCAATGGATTACTGCAACTAAACATAGCAAGTGTGAGCCAGGTGTAAGGGTAGGACAATATCTGGTGCTCTGTTTGTAAAAGGTACAGAAACAGCCATGTCAAGAGTATAGATATACTGCTGAGGCAGTCTTGTACAAAACCGAGCAAAAGTGGGTAGGTTTAACACTTTCTGTTTCTCTCCACTTGATGAGGATGAATGCTGATGAGGATCTCAGGTAAGTATTCTTTGTGTAGCATTGCCAACCACACAGAAGTTTCCAATGCAACTAAGCATAAGTGTAAGGTGTTGTTCTTCAGGTAACAATTGGTCTGGTGAGTCTTGCATCTTCCTGTTTGGTTTGTACTTTTATTTTATTATCAATCGTTTTCTATTTATTTGTTGTTGTTTTTTCTTTTGTGTTAGTTGAGGAACTTATAAATAGTTGCAATGTGTGTACCAAAATCATGGTTCACACATGGAGATGTCATGAAATGCAGAAATGTTACTAGATAACTGAAAACACAACAGGCAAAACTCACCACACCAAAGCCTCATGGAAGATTGGAGAATAGTAACTGGGTTAAGGCAAAAACAAGAGGCACACAAAACCACCTAATGATGCAAGGAATGTGAGATGAATGTGTTAGGTTTAGTCCACATACCAGCCAGTAAGGTTTCCTCCAATGGCTGTTGATGAAAAGAGGCAAGAGGGGCTGTGCTATGCTGAATCTGGTGAGAGGAGACACAAAAGATTGTACCATCAGATTCACCAAAAGAAGAATAAGCAAGACAGATGACCCTGTGGACTCAACCAGCTAAAGTAGAATGAGACAAATTAAAATAAGGAGGTCTGCTACAGTAAAAATAGATGACAGTTTCCATGAAAAGGGGCAGTCTGAGGTAGAAAACCACAGAAAGCCCATACAAGACACAAAATATGACAGAGATGTGAAAAATTGTACAATGAGTATAAAGACAGTAGAGAGATGTAAGAAAACATCCAATCACTCTTCAAACAGTCCAAGTGTTTGGAAGAAAGGAACATTCCAGAAACAACATCAACCATTCTCTATGATAAAGAGTAGAGAAGATATCCAAGGTGTAAATGTTCAAATGACAACAACTAAAAGCAAGAAAAAAAGTATGGTTTGAGAGCTAATGATGCAAGAAGCAGAATACCAAAGGCCAAAAGGGGGCATTTAAGAGCCCGAAGAACCACCTGAAGGTCTCAATTGGAAATAGGGTTTGTACAAGGTGACAATGGAGAAAAAAGACTTTAAAGAGATCTGTGAGAACAGGTGAAAGGAAGGGATTATCATCTGGTTAGAGGTGGAAGATCATGGACAATGCCATTTGGTAACCTGCAACGGTTGAGAAAAACAAGCCCTTGTTGGAAAGCCCAGTAAAGGAGGAAATAAGATGTGGAAGAGTAGGATTACCCAATCAAAGAGAGGCTGAGAGATCAGTAGCAATAAACAGCCCATTTATGTTGACAGAGGGCAACAGAAGAAGACCAACAAGCATGAGAGAAACTCAGCTACTCTGTGGGAAGTTTCATACATTTTGCAAGGGTCCTAGCAAATTACACATGAAGGCACAATACCCTGACATGAAAAATGGACAACTGATGAAAGGCCTCCAAAGTGAAAATTGCAAAAGCACCAATCATAGAGGTTCCAAAATGGGAATAATTCCAATGGCAGGCCAAAGGATGGAAAGGCCACTCCATGGGAGAAATTCCATCAAAGCAAGAAAAGCAATCCACAATCAGATTCATACCCCATGGATCTGGCATGTTATAAAGTGAACATGATGAATGTAGGCCCCAGAAAGGAAGTCCAGAGGAAGAAAGCACAGTTCCAGAGAACAGGTTCCTCCCTGGCAATTGATTAATATAATGACTCTATAGTTGTTCAAGTGGATCATCACAAGATTACCAGACAAAACAACTGAAGAGGCTAAGCCCAATATATCAGTTATCCCCAGAAAGTTGATATGCTGATAATGCTCCTCTGGATACCAGTTCCTGGAGAGATCATGTTGAAAGCCACCTAAAAGAAAGTGCAGTATCAGTGTAAAGGTGCAAGACAAGCCAAGGAGGAACTGGTATACCCAAGTTGTGTTGCAGCAATCAATGAAGACATCATGACAAAGAAATGTATCGAAACAAGAGTGGACAGTGGATTGCAGGACATGTTCCAATGATCCACTACAGCCCACTGAAAAGGATGCATGTGTGCATGAATTAAAAGAATCAGGGTTTTTTAGAAAAGCAAGAGTCCCAAAAGCTAGAACAAGGTGCTTTGAATAACAAAATCTCCATGCTGTAAAAAAAACCTTCATGTGGATAAGGTCCTGAGTGGAAATCAGAATGGATTGGAAAGGTTAGACCAGCAAGCCTAGACAAGTAGCTTCCCGAAGAAAAATGAAGGTATCATTCACCGATTCCTGTAAAGATGAGGTCAGAAAAAGCCAAACAACCATATAATAACAAAAATGAAGGAAGGCATTTGAAACATATATCATGATTAAACAAGGTGCAGTAGAGAAAAGGGCTCAGTGCAGACTGTGAAAGCTGTCCAACCAGAATCGAGGAACAACAAGAAAGTGATTCAAAGGCAAAAGGTTGATGACAGGGCACCAAATCCCCACTGCATGTGGATCATAAAGAACCTGGAATAAAGCTGAGAGGCTATTAAGACAGGTTCTATAGCTCTTGCTACCAACAAAGAGAACCTCATGTCCTGAAGATCAAGAGGATCAGTGGAAGGGGGTGATTAAAAAGAAGAGGTTGAGTATCAAAGGGGAAAAGAAACAATAAGACAAAGAACATGAAGAACCCCAGGGTTGCTGAAGAAGGAAGAAAACAGGAGAATAAAATGGGAGAGATGGGCACTGATAGGACCAGAGTTCAGAATTTGTTCCAAAAGTCACTGCCAAGAACTGATACAACTAACTGTACAGAAGGGATGATGCTGAACAAGAGAGATAGAGGACCAATGAGTCAAAATCAAGAAAACAATGAAAGATTGCAGGAAAGCAGCTTAAGCTGGGATTCCAAGAACTCAGAAACACCATCAAAGACCAAATCTGTAACCAACCGGACAAGACAAAGATCAGAGATACAAGAAGAGATGTAGGCATCCAACTGAGAGGATCCAAGAAACAGAGAAATCATGTCAAAATAGAGATAGGAGAGGGAAAAATGGAAACCACAGGTGTACTCACCAAAACTATTGGGATTGTACAGAAGAGCCTTAGGGAGGAAGTGAAGGACAGAGATGGAGTAAAAGAGTAGGGTTAGGAGATAAAACTGAAAACATAACTGAAAAGAGAAGTACCCCAAAAAAGAAAAAATAGACACAAGAGTTTAGGGATCAAAAAATATAAAACATGACCTGAGCCCATAGCAAAGGAGTCACAAAGATGAGTAGGATAAGGAAGATGTGGGAGTCTCATTGGGACAATGCGGAGTTGGGACATAAGAAGCACACAAAGTAAAACCAAAAAAAGAAATGATATACAGGTTAAAAAGACAGAATATCACATACTTGCTTCAGGAGTATAGCAAACAGGAAAAGAGAAAGTCCTTGTTCCTCATCAGGGAGAGAAAAACCAAAAACAAAGGCCAGAGGTGGAAAACTTGACAAAATCATCCACAAGTGAGGCAGGCTCCACAGTAGACAAAGAAACAGAATGACTAAGAAACTGAACTGGAGAAGACATATGCAGAATGGAACCAACCACTTGATGCATGAAATGAGGAACATCAGTGAACTTGTTGGTAAATTGTGGTTCTCCACAGCTGAATAAGGTTGTGGAAGTTAAGTTATACATGACAAAAATACCTCACTATAGAGTGAAATCTATGACCTGTCACATGCAGAAGCATGCTCTACTGAGTGAGCTAAAGGGAAAATAACTGAATGTGAAGTCCATAACCAGATAAATCGCCTCCAGTTGCTGTTAAGTGAGTTGAAGAAAGTGTCTGAAAAGGAATGCCTGGACCTCAGCATTTTTTGAAGTATTTTATGTGGCATACAATGTTGAAAGAAGCCTAACATAGAAATGTGATGGTGAGAGAAAACACAGTTGCAAACAGGTGAATGGAATAAAAGTGCAATAATGACAAAACTAATGTTGTACTAAAGAAAAAAATGCAATAAATTAAGTCAACTATAACCTCAAAAAGCACAGGAACAAAACGTTTGAATGAAGGCAATGCTGAGGAAAGGATTAGGATTACTGCTCATGGAGATTGTGTTGCTCTTCTATTATTGGAGGGCTACAGCAATATGCAGGATACTTAATAGGCTGGCCCAATACATGTAGGGATGGGAGTCTGTTTAAGGCTTGTGGCACGCACAGGAAGTTCCACAGCAGTTACATGCGAGGTAATAGGTCTCAGTAGTGCAGAGAGGTGGGTAGCATTTCTGAAAAAGAACTTTCATAACAAAACAGAAAAATAAATGTACCAACTATACATAGTAGCAGCAAAATAAAATAAAGAAAACTGGAGTTAATGGGGTAAAATTTATTTGAAACACAGAAAGAAAGACAATTAGATTTCTTTGTAATTAAGCACACAGCTACACAATGGGCTATCTGTACTCTGCCCACCACAGGTATCGAAACCCGGATTCTAGCATTATAAGTCCACAGACATACCACCGTGCCACTGAGAGGAGCGACAATTACATTAAAATTTTTAAAATTTAAATGATAAAGATAGAGAAAAAATTGAATTAAATCCATTACCTGACAATTATAAGATGTTTCTAGAGAACCATAAAATGAGTAATAAATCAGATGTGATACTGGATTGTAAGCAATTAGCAGTATTAAATGAAGGTTATAACAAATACAAAAACTAATCTAGATAAAGTAAGAAATTCCAATGATGCAAACATAATCATAAAATTATAGAAAAATTAAACCTGATTACAGTAAACATGTAAAAGCCATAAAATCATAAAAATAAAATAACTATTTTTTTTTAAAGCATGTATGTTTTCTGATAGCAAAGTCACATCGGACTAACTGCTGTGTCCACCAAGAGGAATCAAACCCCTGATTCTAGCATTATAAATCTGAAGACTAACAGCTGTCCCACCAGGGGACGTTTTGTAAAGCAGATAAAGGGAAGCAATTTTTTATTTAGCAAAAGTGAATACAAGGAGTTGAGGATATGTTAGTGAGAGTATGTATAAAACAGTTAAGAATAACACTATAAATAAGTATCATGAAAAAGTGAAAATAAGTGTTGAAAAATGTTTAACTCTAACTTCACATGAAAAAACATGTTTAGTACCAAATAAAGACTTCGCCTTCACATCTGCCTACTCGCTTCAAGCTTTTATATTTTTTTTAAACTACTGCCCAGTTAGAATCAGGCCACTTGGTCCGAATAGACCCCAATAACCCTTAGAAATCTATAATATATAGTCACGCGCGAGGTAAAGTACGATTGCTTAATCTTTGAACACCCTTGATGATAAATCATTTCTTTTGAATTAATTAATTTTACATCAAAATAACTGCCAGACAACACACACGGAGAAAAAGAAAGAGCTTACCCAGTCAGAACTGGAGAATAGAAATGGGAGGAAGCTTATAGTCTGACAAAGAAGAAATGGTCAGATGATGAAGATAATATGTAACAAAAGTAAGCAGGGTTATCCACATGCCAGCCAGCACAATCTCCTCTAACAGATGATGGAAGTGAGCAGCCAGGGAGAGAGAGTAAGGTGTCAGATTTGATGAGAGGTATCTCGGAAAAGATAACGTGAATCATCATTCAATGAAGCATGGACTAAATTGATGAGTTAAAGTCATCCCATGAAGGTAATAGGAGAAATATCTTAGGTAGTGGAGGGATTCCAAGGAAGAAATAGATGGAAGCATGAACTTTGAAAAGGAGCAGTGCAGGCCAAATAGAATCAAACCACACAGACTTAACAGAGAAGGTGATTAGGATCAGAGTGAGAATAAAGGCAAGTAATGGATAGAAAGTCAATAGAAGTGAACACATAGTCCCCTTAATGAGCAGCATATGATTTAAATAGAAAAGCACAAAAAGGATAAAGAAAGTATAAACAATGGAAAAGAATATGGGAAGAATCAATGCCATACAGATCAGATCATCAATGGTCACAGGCAAAAAGAAGTAAGAAATAGGTTATAAGTGAAAAATGGTACAAGGAACAAAAGGAAAAAGGAAGAATGGTAAGGGCATGGAGTACAACATTCAGATCCCAATTAAGAAGGACAGCAGGAAAAAGAGAACAATAGAGTTTAAAAAAAAATGGAAGAGCATAGTAAAGACTGGAGATGAGAATACATGGCAGCAATGGGAAAACCTGAAAGAATTGGATAGGACAGCCCTGTAGCCATGATGGTCAATAATGATAATTCTTAGTCGAAGAGCCATGTAACAAATTCTGAAAGATGGAGGACAGAAAGACAGGAATGGGAGAAAGAACAGCTCATTGATAAACTGTGGAAAAGGCACCATTTTCTTTGATAGACAAGGAGGGGGGAAGGATGAATATAATGAGAAAGAAGGAAGGCCACCCGTGAAGAGAGTCTGGAATGTCTTGCAAGGAACTGGACAAAATCCATGCATGAAGTCGGAGTGATGACACTGCTGTATGGGAGAAGGATGAATTAGGTTGAAAGAGTAGAGATCATGACAGAGGTAGAGAAAGAGGAGAAGACAATCAGAGAGGGTTCAATAGAGGAAACCTCAACTGAATTGGCCAATAAAGAGTTATCACGAGGACCCATCACAGAATGGCCCGAATGATGGAAAGAACAAGAGGGAGAAGATAAATAGGAATGTATGCATAGATAAAGAGGTAGGACCAGTCCTAACTGAATACATCCACAGCTAGAGCTGATGAATGAGGAAATGGAGAAGTTTGGTGTGGAAATGAGTGGCAAATGAATCTACAAAAAGAGTGCCCAAATGAGAGCACAACCACCTGAACACAACAGGAATGAGAGACCACTTCCTAGATAATATAGTCAGGCCTTAAGAGATGATCTGTGACAAGATTCAGGGCACCCAGAATATGACAAGCCATTAGCTGTACTTGTAAAAAATGGCCCGAGAAGAGATGTGTAAACAGAGAGAGTGAGATTAAGTGCCCCCTGGTGATTGATATAGAAGACAAATGTAGAATTGTCTGTATGGATTAAATCTAAAAATCTATGAACCATCATAATAAAATGATCCACTGCTCACCATACCACCAAAAGTCCTATGAGATTAATATGAAGGGCCAATTCATCATGGGATCACCAATCCAAAATATCTTGAGAGTCAAAATACACTCCCATCCCATAAAGGATGAATCTGTAAGGAGATGGCAGGCTGGGCAAGAAGGAGGGGGAGGAACTCCTTCTGTGATATTGGTTTTGTTGAGCCACAAGGTGAAGTCTTTCAGTAAGGAAGGAGGAAGGGAAATGGTAGAGGACAAGGGATCCCAGCAAGGTTCCACTGATTGTGCAGAGTCCATTGTAGATATCACATACACGTACATGCATGACCGAAGAGAATAAGGGATTCCATCTAAGTCCAATTTCCCAAAACAGAGAGAAGCTCCCATGCAGTGACAAAAGGAGAGGATATGGCATGGGCAACTAATTACTCCATATCCCTGAAACGAAGAGATGAAAACTGAAAAACACCCAAATAAATGAGATACAACTCTCCAATATGACCAACCAACCCAGACATGCTGCCCCCAAAGGAGGAGAACAGTATGACAGCAGGAGGCTTGTTGAGATGGAGTCAAATTTGAAAATAAGCATCTGAGACATTCACCTCCATTTAAGATGGGAAATATCTATGACCATACACCAATCCCCTGTTTTCTTAAGAACAACATAAACCATGGAGAAGGAAGAGAAACCTGTTCAATAGCATCTTTGCCCTAAATGTCTAACACTGCCACAGACAGATGCTGGCAAGAAACAGGATCCCTTGGAGGAGGGAAAGTAATGGGAATTGGAGACAATGGAGGAGGAGGAGAAGAAAATTAAAGTGAAGACCCTCTGACAGAACTCAAGATATCCAACAATTGTCCACAAATGGACATCAAATCTGCAAACCAAATGAATGTCCCTGAGCCAATAGGATAATCACCACCAAGACTGATGACGATAAAATCTACAAGCAGTTGAATAATGGATGGAAACAGGGAGAGGAGAAGAAACATGAGAATAGGAGACAAAAAATTAGTGAGTATAAGGAAGACCATTGGCATGCAGCCCCAACATGCGAGTCCAGAGAATCAGGCACTCCACTAAAATTCCACTTGTCGAGGAGAGGAGCCAGCTGAAGATATCCGAGATAGAAGGGAGGCAAAAGCACTTGAGTAAGAACAGCATCTCTAGCCAACAAATTCTAGCAACAGATCAACCAAATATGACATGATAAAGACAAGGAAAATAAACATGCCACTGTAAGCAAAAAAGTAATGAATATCTGCGAAAAAACCCTCAGGGAAATGGTAGATAACAACAGAAAGAAGGTGAACGGAGGGAAAATAACATAAAAAGGTAGAGAGTGCAAAACAAAAGTGGGAAAAATTAAGTCTAAGAAAAGTAAAACAGCTAGATGTTATAAGGTAAAAAATTAAAAGTATGAGGCATGTATGCACTAAAGTTGGGTTAAAATTAGTCCAATATGGACTTGAATATCTGGAGATTAAATAACAAAAAAAGGTAGAAGCAGGGAATGAATTACAAATTGAAGGAGAGAAAGAAACATACCTTAAAAACTCTGGCCCAAAATTATCAAAAAGGCTTAGGTAGATACAAGACAGCAAAGATAGAAGATTAGGCACAAGTAATTTGTGGGAAAAACCAGTAAAATCCCTTGTGACAAGAATGAGAAACATACAAGGAGGGACTTCAGGTGTAGAAAAAAGTCCAGGCCACATGAAAGTCTCAATTTCCCATTGCACAAAAGCTGTCACCTTCCCAACAGACAAAGATAAACCTGACACTATTTTACTTGTTATTCAGGTGTGAGCAACGTCATGTTAACCCATACTAGACAAGTTGGGAGTTACTGACACATGTGAATTAATAATGTGGAAATAAAAGGCCATAAAATCTGCAGGTGCAAAAATGTTATAAAATGTAATGTGATTGTAGATACAAAAAAGGCTATAATTGAACAGCTCACAAGTGAAAAAAAGACATGTCTTTACACACAGGTGCCAAATCAAGAAGTGATGATTGAACAATCAGTATAGAGAAAGAGTCAGGTTTTGTGCTGGGAGGATATATCACACTCATCGGTAGAGGATTGTCATATACTCATTTGCATGCAACAGCATAGAAATATCATGCAGAAAAGTAGGATCTGTGGTAAGAGTTTCTAGGCTAGTGGTGAGCAGAAACTGTGCATATATAAAGCAGCACTAAATTGGGAAAGCTATTATGTAAGCAGAAGTAAGGTATCATATCACAAAATAAAGTCCAACAATTTAAATTATGGATATACTGAATTCAACAAGATTGTGATGAAAACCCATTTTTTCAAGTTAACCAAAGGTATTACAAACAAAATGACGGATTACTTATTGGCCCTCTGTCACTTTTCTTATGTGATCTTTACATGGATGTATTTGAAACGGAAGCATCGTGGAATTCACAGTTTAAACCAGAGATTCAGATTAGGTATGTAGGTGACACATTCTTTGTATGATGGCATAGCAACAGTATGTTTGTTAAATGAATTTGCTAGTTACTTAAATTGCATAAAACCATCAACTGGATTTACATATGAAACTGAAGAAAATAATATGTTACTTTTCCTAGATGTTTTCAAATATATATATATATACACAAATGGTAATTTATCTGTTTATGAAATAAATAAAAAAGGAGCTTTAAATCTGCCTTACATCCAGGATTAACAAATCATTTATTTAACATCTTTCAGAAACAACAGAAATATTATCTTATTTTCAAACCTATTGTTACGACAGTGGGGTCGCGTGATGAGTATTCTAAAAGATTCGCTAGTGTGTTACGACAGCGGGGGTCACGTGACGACAGCGGAAGTCAAGTGACACTGGTAGCACGTGTTGAGACTCTTAGAAGTTTCTAGAACAGGCAGTATTATCGTATATAAGTGCGCTACACAGTGAGAGAGACAGACGGAGTCGAAGCAGTAGTGGAGACAGAGACATAGTGGAGACGAAGCAGGCAGAGAGAAAGAAAGACAGCGATTACGGTCGGCGGGAACTGAGTATAGCAGACACAGAGATCAGAACTATAGTTTGCGGGGACGGACAATTAAGTCTAAGCGTGATAGAAAGTGAGTGAATTGTTGTGAACTATAGTGTGTGTAACTGTGAAAATTAAGTACATTACAAAGTTGTATTGAGGAAGAATTTATAAAGAAAGGACTTGCATGTTAGAAGAATTAACAAACAAACATACAGAGACGTAACACTATGAATAAAATTAAACAAATGTTGTGGAATACCAATGACAAAATAGAGTTAGAAGGTAAAACTGGGATTTATAAAATAGAATGTGGCAGTATTTATATTAGTCAAACTAAAAGGAACTTTAAAATACATATTACAGGAAAACACAGGTTACATAAGAAATAATAAAACTGATAAGTCTGCTGTAGCAAAACATGAACAAATAAGATAACACAATTTTATGGGATAAAGCTATAACTGTAGTTCAACCTCACAACATGACTTTATAAATATCCAAGAATCAATGAAAATAGTAAAACTTAAAAAAGTAGCATTAAACAGAGATGATAGTACAACTATTCATTGTATTGGTATGACCTACTGTAAAGGTTGGCCAGTAAGTTGTAAAAACAACAGAACCTAATATCATATGACTTTTAACAAGTGTATAAATACTGAAAACTTAGTTTTATAAGTTACTTCTGAAGATAATGTTGAAACATATAGTGTTTTTAAGTGGAGGCCATTGATGGATGCAATAAATGTATTTTGTGTAAATGTAAAATATTATATTTTAATCACTTATTTGATTTAAAAATTATACAATGCTGATCATTCATACTTAAATATTAATGTTGTTGATTGTTAAATTACTTTATTGTTAATCATGGAAATACAAGTTCAATGTATCATTTTTCTCTTTGTGTAATAGGATTATTCAAAGGACTTCACAATCCAGGGGAAATAACAGTGTTTCAGGCTATGTTTTTTATTGAAAAATTTGCATTTTTATTTCACCAGAAGGAGCATGGCAAGCCAATGAGGTCATAAAATGTTGAAGTAATCAAAATTTCAACAATGCATTATAGTAATGTTATTGGCAATGGTAACCAACAATTAAATATGCGTTGATTCAACATGTTATGAAGTTCAATAATACATTGGATCAATGCATTATGGCCCTATATATTCCCTGTCAACATGCCATAATGTATTGACCCAATTCAATGTGTAGTAGAACATGTTCAGTCAATAGATTATGACACTTCTGACTACCAGTCTTTATAGCCATAATGCATTCCTTAATGTACAGTTGGAATTTTGACTTGCATCATGATTGTTAAATATCTATATATGAATGGCTTGTTTGGCTACATATTGGATTAATGCTCTGTGGTTCTGATAGTATGCCATAAGACTGTGTTGATGTCACATAATGAGAGCATGGCTTAGTGTCAGAAATTTTATTTAAATTTTAGGAAATGAGTTGAAGGTATATAAATATGAGTTTGGAAGAAGAGGTTGAGGAGATTATATATATTACTGAATCAGACAGTTCAGCACAGTAAATTCCAAGTTTGTGTTTTAAACAAGGTACAGTGCAGATACCAAAAGTACTTTACGTATGAGAAAGTTAGCAAATAGGTGGAATCCTATGATATTACTTATCATGAAAGACATATGTATTCACAGGCAAAGTGACCAGATGTTCAGGCAAACTCTATGGGAAAATAAAATGACTGATACAGTGAACTTTTCAACCTACAAGAAAATTATGTAGCTGTTTCATCTACATTCAACCTTCAAACATCATAGTCTGAAATAGTTGAAGTGATGGTTAGAATGCAGTAGATGTAAAAATCAAGCAGAAAGGAGTTATTGGTAAATAAAGTAGGTCAATGTATGCACTGGAATATCAGACACAGAAGCCACATGCTGATGATGGTGTCATTATAAAACATGAGAAATCTTTATACAACAAAGAGAACCTTAGAGAATCATACATTATCACTGAAATGGTAATCCATTCTGTTTACCATGGAATAAGTTACATATACTTTATAGTGTAAATAGTTTACAGTTAATTTAATATACATATTCACAAACATTGACAACATCATAACATTTCAAGAAATAAGTGACAGTTTATGAACATGACATATGGAAAATGGGCCATTTGATCCTTCAACTTTAACGTTGACTTTGCCATCCATAAAAAAAGTGAAAGTTGAAATCAGTCTTTATTTTTTTGCAAATCATGATTTCCTCCTTAAACTCCTGAAAGCACCATCTCCTTTACTGCTGATGACAACACATTCCATATTGTATTAGAGTTGAGCAAAGAACTGTACAAGATCTTTTGGTTTAGGAAATGTGCTTGTCTCAACAGAAACTTAAGCTTAGAGTTAACTTTTTAATGATACTATCAACAGATGGAGTACAGATAATTATTGGTAAAGCTCAACCACACTTTTTAATGATACTATCAACAGATGGAATACAGATAATTATTGGTAAAGCTCAACCACACTGCACTTTACTAATTTTGATGGAATGATGTTATGCTTGTTACAACTAAAATTAAATATAACTATATTATGCTGCTTTATGAGACACATATTTGTAGGTAAGTTAGTAAAATGTTGAAACTACAAAAAACTACAACAGATTTTATATACTATGTGCATGAACATAACATTATCTAAAGTCTGGCCTGGTATTATTCAATAAGATGATGTTAATACTGTGATTGCAATAGGAGTGCTGTTCAATTATTGAAATAGAAGTTTCCCCATACCTTGTAATCACCTAGGATAGAGTGTGGCTGTGGCTGGTACTGTCTTTCAAGAAAGGTATAAAAACACCCATCTATGTGTTGTATTGTAATACCTTAAGTCACTGCAACATATTCCATAACAGCAGTGCTTTGTGGTAACCATAATATCTATTAAAGGTCATATAATCAGGCAATCCCAAACTTATAACAATACTTGATAGTCATTACTATAATAACTCTGCAAATGCATAAACGTTTATTTGAAATTCAAAATGTCTACCACGCAAACATCTCATCTAAGTTTAGCAACAAACCAGAAATCACAGTAAATGCTACTCATGCATTATATATTGGAAAAGTTAAGCCTACTTTTAGCTATATAGACCTTACACAAGTTATGTATTGCTGAATTTATAAGATGTAGTTAGATAAATAACATGCTTTTAATTTAAGTAGACTGGGTGTTCTTTTTTTTTACCTAATGATAAAAAATAATAAAAATGTCCAACAAAAGCCAACAATATGCACCATTACAAAAATTTTAAAGCCTTTAGTAATTATAAGGCACATAAATTTAACAAACAGCTGATTACTGAGATTAGAGTGACTGCAGACAAAGGATTTTAGAACTTTTGTGTCAATTGCAAGTTTAAACAATGTGAGATACATAGTTCAAGAGCTTCTGTATGTTCAATGAAAGTGGATTTGGAAAATACATTGCAAGTTTAGAGTACTTAGAACTGCTTTAATAAACTTGTGAATTTTATTTTATTATTTAATTATGTGAGTCACTTCCCTCACAGAAAACAAAAAATTCTGATATATAATTGCCCATATAAGAGTACTTGAGTGTGACATAATCACAGTTATTCAAGAAATAAACACTCATAACAATAAAAAGAAAATTACAACATCCTGTTATACTACCATTAAATTATTATAAACTATCATAAACAATTCTCAGCAGAATCAGTAGGTAACATTTAACAAATTCACTTTTATATTTAATTTCATTATTTACTTTTTTTATAGAATGGTAATCAATCAACATGCTCATACCATTTAAGACTATTAATAATATTGTTTATTATAACAGTAACACCTAAGTATTTAATTGTCATAACCATTTATTTTGAGACAATTACAAACTATTTCAATAATACATTAATTTTTATTACACTGCACAGAACGTATAATTAATTTTTTTCTTAATATTATTCAGTTGACCGATTACATTACATGAAATAGTGATTGTTACTTTCTTTTTCTATATTCAGAGTTAAATGATTATCCAAACAATCTCCGAGGTGAAACAGTGAAAAACTAGGGTTCGATATGAAATTGAAAGCACATCACTCTACAACTACAACACTACAATGTATTCATTTAGATATAGAAAACAGGTTAATAACGACTACTTTAAACTTAAGCGATATTACGAGAATTATCTGTGACTAATCCTTTTCTATTATGAATCAATTATTCAAATTAGATAAGCATAATTAATATAATAGTGTAAAAACGCACGAACAACTCATACCTTTAAATCAGTTATAATCAACTGAAAAAGTCCGCCGAGAGCGCTGCAATCCTTTTCCACAGTTGTTTCCATGGTGATTTGATGTAGCTGTCTAGTAATACTAATAGTACAAATAGTAATTTTCTTTCAAGTGTAAAAAGCCATCTTTAAATTTCACCTAAAGCTAATTATCTCGTAATAGTTTTCTTCTTTTTTCAGTTCTCTGTATGAAGAGAAGAACTGGATGAATATTAAAAATATTAAAGTCGTAGTATAAATACAGCCCAATTCAATAACTTGAACAAATCTTTCTGAAATTTCGAGCTTTAAGTTTAAATCATAAATATACTTGTGGCCTAAATATTACAAAACTTTTCTTGAACTTAGGATGTCGTGAATCCACAAACTGCGTATGCACTAAACCCAGTGTCTTAAATAATTTTAAACACTATTAGTATTATCCATAATCACCGTCAATCGGATCCAAAACTCTGCAATCTATCATTCCTTTTACACAACAGCACCGTCAGCTTCAACTTTCAAGCATGGCTTGACGTATATATTAAACAGCTACTTGCAGCTTGCTGTTGTAGACTTCCTTGTCGCACTAAATAATAATAATAAAATCTCGTACGTTCAACTGGTTTAATACAGGGCTTGTGTTGAGTTACATATCTTTAACAAAGTAACACAGAATTCAAACATACTGTGTTTTGATCGATATCTAGCAGTTTATCGTTGACATACTGCAACCATAAAATACATTTCTTCCGAAGAGAGATCGTGCGTTTCTCTGCTTGTCTCAATTTTACGTCACGATCACGTGAGTATACCTTGCGTTTGATTGGTCCATAAAGAATAATGACACATCCGATTCGATCCATATTCGACGCTCGAAAGAAAAACAATGATCTTTGATGTGTGTTATATTCTCAAAAGCCATTAAAATATATATTTTTTAATGAGTTGAAACATATGAATTATGCCAAAAAAAAACCTAAAGTGTATGTAGAAATTATTTACAGACAAAAATTTATTGACACCTTGACTTCAAATTATATATGTAAAGGAGTTCTGAAACATCATATTCATAAACAAATAATCAACAGATCCAAATTGAATCACTTAAAAAAGTAAGCAAAAGGTATAAATTATTTAATTTCTGTAGTGCATATTGGTGTATAGAAGACATATTAATACTAGAAATAAACGATCTTATTACACCAAAATGCTGATTTTATTTAATTAGACACTCAACGTTTCATTTTACAGCTTCTTTAGGAGCGTTCATTAAACCGAAACTGACAGTACAAAGCTTCAAATTGTTTAAATAATAAAATCTAATCGAATCTATAACATGCATTTGTGCAGCGTGCTTTTGACATTTTAAGTAGTAAAGCTTATTGTTTAAAGAAAAGTACTGTTGAAATGATTAACTGCTACTTATACTACAACCAAAACGGTCGAAAAAGAAGCCAAAAAGATACTGAAACACCTTAAAGAAAAAGTGCTTTATCAGAGAAATTACTAACAGAAGTAAAACCCTCCAATAGCCGTATACCTGAATTATATGGAGTCCCTAAAGACCATAAACAAAATTTACCTTTAAGAACCATAATGTCAGCGTATGACTCCGCAACAGAAACCACATCCTGATTACTTGATCAGCTGTTTAAACCATGTCTAAAGTATGTTCCATAACACTTAACCAATACTAAAGACCTATTAGAAAATATACACTTTTCTACACAAACAATATGCACTGACTACATTTTATTTTCCTCAAACGTAATCGCCTTGTACCCATCCATACCCATAGAAGAAGGCATAGATAGTATTGTTACGTCCCCGTTTGTTAATTGATTTTCCGTAACTTCGTTCAGACGAAACTTAAGCGACACAAGTTCTTTCTTAATAAAACTGGTTTATTCTTTCCGAATATAACTTTACCGATACACTTAACTTCAACAATCGCGCTAAAACAAACGCTAATCAACGAACGTCAACAATACTTCTGACTGCAGTTCAATTACTCACTGTCTACCCACACATTACCTTCCCCTCTTTTATATACCACTCTACCCTCCATCTAGTAATTACTAGAGCATTAGCCAAGATACGGGATAGTTCTAGAAACGTGTCGTCACTGTAGTCATGTGACTCGCTGACGCAACAGTATCATTAACGTCACATCTTCAATTGATCAACATACTTTTCCAGTGAACATCACATTAGGCACCATCAGCACAATGCTCGATTTTTTCCTACATAACAGTTATTTTAAATTTGGTGACACTTTTAACAAACAAGAAAAAGGAGTAGCAATGGGCAACAGAGCAGCATTCACATTTGCTATAATATTCATGCATACCTCAGAAACCCAAGCCCTTGACACATATAAACAAAAAACATGTTTAATACCAGATGTGTGGTACACATACATCGATGACATATTTGGTATATGGAATCATGGAAAAGAAACACTACAGCAAGCCACTTTTACTACTTCCTAAACAACTTCCACCAATCAGTCAAGTTCACACTAAAACTACCCCACATAGAAGGATACTTAACATTCTTAGGCGTAACCCTAAAAATCCAATACAGACAAATACGGAGCACCATGCATAACAAAAAAAATGCAAGAAACCGATATTTCTCCATTACAAATCACACCACCCAGAACGAGTCAAAAGGGGAACCATAATAGTAGAATTAAAGAAAATAAATCGAAACTGCTCCACACCGAATGTCATTCAAACAGCACAAAATAACTTTAAAACACCGCTATTACGAAACGGATACCCTGAATACTACATCGATAGTGTTTTCAAATCACACACAAAAACAACAACATTAAAACAGCAACAGACCCCAAAATAAAAAAAAAGAATTACACGAAAACGCCAACAATGAACATTCCTTTCACAAACAATATAATCACAAACGAGATTCGTAAAGCCATAAAACAATCCCAAATGACAACCAACATAACACAAAAACAGGTAAACGCTGAAAGAATTATTTGTTCACTCTTCATTCTCCCAAAAAACAAAAAATTACCAAAAAACAATGTTACACCAGAGCAAACGAAGCAGGACAAATGTACCACATAAAAAACGTCGTCTACCAAATCATTTGTAATATATGTAGGAACACATATATAGGAGAAACTGGAAGACCTTTCCACACACGCATCTCAGAACGCATCAATGCGCTGACACATGACCAACACAAAACCGCTCCAGCAGATCATTTCCTACACAAACACGGATCCCCAAACACAGAAAACCAGAACCCATTTAAAGTTTATATTTTACAACAACAACAAAAAGATTTTAAAGAGAGAAAATATATGGAAGTTATACTCATTAACGAGAAAAATCCAAAAATTAACAGAGATAATGAATGGTACAGAACAACAAATTGTATCAATACATTTTACGTGAACCGTTCATTAAAGTTATAGAACGGCCAGGTTCATCCCTAAGAAGCCAACTTTCAAAATCTCAGTACACTGTCCTACAATGTGATAAAGCTAAGTGTCTTATAAAAACGTGTTTGCAATCTAAAAATGAGTGTCTTGTCTCCAACGTTGTTTACCAGTTTACAAGTAACATCTGCCATCATATGTACGTAGGAGAAACCGGAAGAACTCTACACACAAGGATAGGAAAATATATTGATGCTCTTTATAAACAACAACAACATGATAGAAGCGCAGTTGCAAATCATTTTTTAACTAATTATGGACAAGTAACATCTGACTTGAAACCACCATTCTCCGTACAAATTCTCACGAAAGCCACCAACTACACTGACAGAAAATTCAAAGAAGCTCTTTTCATTTAACAATTACAACCACAGATGAATAGATACAAAGGACGGCGCCTATGATTTTAATTATTTTTTATCCTATATTTTTGTTATTTCAACCTGTAACTTTGATAGAACTTTAGTTTACTACAGGTATCAGTTAATTATTTCAACAATAAGCTTTACTGAAATTGGAAGAAAAATCTGTAACATATATGTACTAAGCTTTACTACTTAATATGTCAAAAGCACGCTGTACAAATGCACGTTATAAATTCGAATATATTTTATTATTTAAACCATTTAAAGCTTTGCTTGCTTGATTTGAATTTCGCGCAAAGCTACACGAGGGCTATCTGCACTAGCCGTCCTAATTTAGCAGTGTAAGACATCACCACCCACCGCCAACTCT
>NW_013666384.1:23949-52186 GCF_000517525.1 Limulus polyphemus | reverse complement strand
AAATATATATATATATATATAACTTCCAACTTCACATCAAAGGCGTAATAAATGGTAGAAATAAAAGAAACACAATATTTTCATTATAGATGTATGCGCCAACAAACACATGATGGCACTAGTAAAACTGCAACAAAACAATGTACGATGATACCATTTATACAAACATGTATATTATATTATTTTAAAATTGAAATGTCTGCAGTCATAATATTCAAAAGTATTGGGGTTATTCCGTTTATCAGACATAATCAAAACACCAGATACAAAAAAACAAAGCAAGCTACAGGTTCAATATGGGGTTAGGATCTGGGTGCTAGAACCCACAACATTCAGACCTCACTGTTTTAAAGCCCCCCAGTGGCACAGCGGTATGTCTGCGGATTTACAACGCTAGAAACCGGGTTTCGATACCCGTGGTGGACAGAGCACAGATAGCCCTTGTGCATAATTAAAAACAAACAAACAAACAAACACTGTTATAAAAGCCGGTTGTGGGCATGATAGTTACCCCTAAAGACATAAAGAACAGACATCTAATACCAGCAACCACCATCGATTTCTATCTAAAAGTATCACCCAACTTTCATCCTATATATAATAAAAATATTGTATTTTTATATATGCGCATATGTACAAATATATATCTATCTCAAGTATCAGGTAGATGGACGAAAAAAAAAGGTCTGGTCAAGGTAAAGTTTGTGTACGTTATTATCGATTTAATTATGCTAACTAATTATTGCACATACATCTTAACTAAAATTACTGTTATTGGAAGCAACAAATGTCGTCACTGTTTTATCGTCGTTCTTTCGCGCTTTAGTTTACCTAACAATAACAAATCAGTTTTATTTCCTCCTTAATGTTTATTTACAGGCATTTATACTTTCTAACCTGCAGGTCTACATTTAAAGTCACGCTACTTGAACTAGAATAACGTAAAAATCTACTTGCACAGATTCAAGAACACAAAACACTCTTGAGTGATTCGCTCTACCGGCCAGAAAACAACTATCTGTCTTCTTACTGTTTCACTGCAAGCTTAAATATCCAATTGACTGGCTCAACCGTATATATAATCTATCCCTTGTTCAACATATTTCGCAATAACTCTTGTTCATTAATATTCCCGAATATTCTAGGATTGACGTGATATTAACATGATGTCGTCTCTAGCTAACACCTAAATTACGACATAAGAAATATAGCTTATAACAATATATAGCTCAAGAAACTTACCAAGACGACTTTAGTGTTATACGTATGATGACGATGAGATATGTTTAATATTTATTATCAATTAAACAGCAAAATCAGCCTGAAAGTTCTACACCCAAAGTATTGTTACGTCTCCGTTTGTTAATTAACTTTCCGTAACTTCGTTCCGACGAAACTTTAGCGACACAAGTCCTCTCTTTAATAAAACTGGTTTATTCTTTCCGAATACAACTTTACGATACACTTATTTTCAACAGTCGCGGTATAACAAACTATAATAACGACGTTAATTTCAACAATACGTCTCTCTCTCTGACTGCAGTTCAATTACTCATTACCTACACACACACTATTGTCCGGTCACGTTGTCACCCTCTTTTATATACCAGACTACCCTATATCTAGTAAATGCTAGAGCATTCGCCAAGGTACAGGATAGTTCTAGAAACGTGGCGTCACACTAGTCATGTGACCTCGCTGACGCAACAGTATGTCGTATACTTTCACATATACAAAACTCTAAACTTAAATATAAATTTATACTCGTGTAAAACCTTGCCACTTTGCAAGCCATTAGGTAAATCTATAAAAAATATGTGAATTTAACATAAAATTCGATGTAATTATTATTATCATTTTTGAATTTCCCACTTCAAATACAGTCCCAATTAGAATGAGTAGTCTATTCTGTATTTGTTTGACTGAACTACAAAATATTTACCTCCATGAATATTTGGTACTATGAATTATGTACCTATACGTGTATTCGTTGTATTTGTGCGCCGTACAAATCTGTTTTTGTGTATGCGTATAATACTGTCAGTTTTATACCGGAGCCCTTTTTGTATGTGATACCGTACACAGTACTTGCGTGTAGATGGAATTTTCGATGTTATCTGTGTGTGTGAGACTTTCAATTTTTGTGCATACGTTGGAACATTTAAATATTATGTATTTGTATATTACCAGTTCTAACTGGTTTTTTGCCAT
Organism: Limulus polyphemus; assembly: GCF_000517525.1. NCBI lineage: Eukaryota > Metazoa > Arthropoda > Merostomata > Xiphosura > Limulidae > Limulus > Limulus polyphemus. The sequence goes on along the minus strand of NW_013666384.1, from coordinate 49,975 downwards.
GTCTGCGTTGTATATACGTATTCTCAATTTTCCTGGGTAAGTAAATAGTACTAATACTACAAATTACATCAAAATAATATAGACGATTAGATCAGCACTATGTAACAATGATGAAAGTTAGTATAAAAACCATAATCAAAATGTGTATTATGAGACTAACAAAAACGGAAAGAAAGTTGTTCATTGCCAATTCCTGTCATCATTCTTGTAACTAATAACGAAAAATGTCTATGGTCATAGCACCCAAAGGCGTTGGGGATATTCCATCTATCAAACATGGTCTTCAGCGAGGAAGATGAATCGCCTGGATCTTTCATGCATCTATTTTTCTGTGATGAAGACTGTAATGGGTAGATACATTCACAGATGATGGTACAATATGTTGGTACTTTGGCTGCTAGTGTTTACAGACATCTGTAAAAAATTACAATCTTTTGAATTTCATCAACATGTATATTCAAAGGACACTTGACAAATGTCTGAACATGGAACATCCTATTACTGTTCCACAGTTGAAAGACACATTGTAACTTTAGTTCTTTCGTACCTTGATCTCTAGTTTTAAGAGACAAACTTGTTTAACTTCTAAGTATCATTTCCCCAAACATTGCACTTAAGATGTTTTCAAAAGTCAATTCAGACTTTGTAATCTAATTTTTTTTCCTACAAAGAGAAAATTACTAAACTACTGAGATCACTAAGTGTTTATAAATATACATCCTTTTTGTTCTAAAGGTTATGCTGGCTACAATAAAGAATTACTGAGCATGCAGCATTCTCATCTTAAAACAACTAACCTGTCTTTACACACACACACACAAAGTGAATGTAAAGATTTAGTCAGGAAAGAACATTTTAACACTTTTTGTTTAGTTTTCACTGAATGGTTCCTATATATATGAAGGAATCTCTTACAATAAAGACCTTATGCTCGGCTCTTAGGACAGGTGTACTTTTGTAACATTTCACTGAAAGTTTAAAAATTATTAAAAATAATTCTTCTTTATTTTGCATACATTATACATGAGCTCTGTTTGTAAACAGATTATTTTATAACTTGTTTGTCCCCAAAAATATTATTTTCAGATGTGTCAATTCAGGAGTAAGAAACTTAATGATGAAAATATAATACAAATAATAAAGATTTTTATTTCTGGAATATCTTGTAATTACAGTTTCATCAAATATATGTACCTAAATTTCTAAGGATATGCAAATTACATATAGTGTTCAAAAATGATTTAATAATGATGTTTCAAGTTATTTGTAAAAGTTTAACAACAACAAAAAAATTAATGTTTTCTGGTGTTAAATATGCATTTGAAGTTGGATAATTTAATTTTAAAGATAACATAACATAACAATTTGGGGCAACAAGGGAACTACTGGTCCATCCTCTAAACTAAACTAAAATTATTAATAAATAGATTAAAAATCTTAAAGCCAGTCCTTATCATTCATATACTTATCAAGTTTTTTCTGGTAGAAAAATAAAATTGTCTTAGCTGAAGATGACTCCTACCCTGCCAAAATTTATATTTGTGCCCCCTAGTCCTACTATTCTCAATGTTAAGTATGAAAAATGATGATGTATCAACAATATCAATTCCCTTTACAATCTTAAACACCTCAATCATATTTTCATTTTTAGAATTAATGTTAATTGAAAACAGGGATTTACTTCTGAACTACCAAGCCTTTCCCTTTTGTGTTGCTCTCATGTTGTCAACAAACATATTACTAGAGCATTCCTCAACCTACACAGTTCTCCAATCTCCCACCTTCTATGTGACTTATTGTGTTTGCATCAGGACATAGGTAGGTTCATAATTGCAGTTGCAATCATTATGAAAACCACATATCTTCCAGTTGTGGGGAAATTGGTTGTGTCAAAGAAAATAGCACTGAGGTTGAGACAGTTTGGGTTAGTGGATATAAAGGAAAAAATCTTGTAACTGGAATTTGTTACAGACCACCAGGTCAGAAAGTGGAAGTTAATGAGATCATAATGGTAGCTGAAAAAAGATGTTATTATGGGAGATTTTAATTTCAGGGATATCGTTTGGGAAAATTTTGAGTCTGACAGTGAGAGGGATAGGTTTTTGGAAATTGTTCAGGATACTTTTATACACCATCTAGTGATGGAACCTACAAAAAGGAAGCTATATTAGATTTAATATTAACATCTGATGTGAATATGATAGACAGAGTTGTGGTTGTTGAGGATTTAAGTACAAGCCATTGCACTATTAGGTTTGGGATTTTACTACATAATTATAGTACCCCGATTCCAAATTTCAGGAAAGCCAATTTTGATGGAATGAGACATGATCTGGCTTCTGTAGATTGGACTAAAAAGTTGGGAGGAGATCTTGAACAAATGTGGGAAGCATTTAGGGAAAAATTGATATGCATATAGAACATACATATTCCCTACAAAAAAAAAAAGGGCAATGGGGCAGAACAAGCCAGTATGGTTTAGTAAAGGTTTAAGAGATCATATTAGGGATAAACATAATAAACTCAAGAAATTTAAACTTACTGGAAAAAAGGACTTGGAACTAGAGAAAACCAAGAGAGCTGACTAAAAAGGTAAAAACTGTATATGAAAAGGATTGGCTGAGGGAGTTAAATCAAACAATAAGGGATTCTTTAGGCATATGATGGGCAGGCAAAATGTTAGGATGGGGATTGGGCCTCTTAAAAATGATAATGGGGAGCTGATCTCAGAAGATTATGAGATGGTAAACTTATTAAATTATACCATTCTCTTCAGCTTTTACAAAGGAAGATGAAAGTTTTATGCCTTAAACAGAGCACTTAATGTATGGGGGGAAATATTGATGTTAAAAGATATCATTTTAAGTTCTGAAATTGTAAGATAAAAGTTGGGAAACTTAAAAATTGATAACTCCCCTGGACAAGACAAATTTCATCCTAGAGTTTTAAAGAAACTTAAAAATTTTATTTGTGAACAACTAGCTAATATTTTTTTTATAGGTCATTGAGTAGTGGAAGAGTATTAGAAGATTGGAAGTTAGCTAATGTAGTCCAATATTTAAAGGAGGTGATAAACATTGTCCAGACAATTATAGGCCAATTAGTCAAACATCAGTAGTTAGAAGGGTTTTGGAGAGTGTGATTCAAGATGCATTGCAGAGTCACTTCAACAATTTGATATAGTGTCAAAGAGCCAGCATGATTTCACTAAGGGAAAGTCTTGTTTAACAAATCTTCTGACATTTTTTGAGGATGTTACTATAAGAGTTGATGAAATAAATACTGTGGATTTGGTTTACCTTGATTTTCAGAAAGCATTTGATAAGGTATTTCACAAAAGACTTGTTACAAAAATGAAATCTGTGGGTGTGGGAGGAAATGTTATTAAATTGGATAGAAAATTGGCTGGAGAATAGAAAGCAGAAGGTAGTAATAAATGGAGTTAGATCTAACTGGATCACAGTTACAAGCAGTGTGCCTCAGGGTTCTGTGCTGGGTCCTCTGCTGTTTGTGATTTATATCAGTGATATTGACTCTGGAATGACTAACAAAATATTGAAGTTTGCAGATGACATTAAGATTTTTGAGGTGACTAACTGTATCAAAGATGCGGCAGACTTACAGGGAGATTTAGATTATTTGATGCATTGGGCTAATAGATGGCAAATGATGTTTAACTATTCCAAATGTAAGGTGATGCACTTGGGTTTTTACAATTCAAATGGGAATACATTAAATACTGTGGTTGAAGAAAAAGTTCTTGTTGTTGTGATCGAAAAATCACTTAAGTCATCTCAACAGTACATTAGTAATAGGGGTAATAGGATTTTGTGTAACATCTATAAAAATATCGAATACAAGATAAGGGATATTATTGTTTCACTGTATAGATCACTTTTAAGGCCTCAATTAGAGTACTATGTATAGTTTTGGACTCCTTTCCTCAAGAAGGATATTGAATTCAAGGAAAGCCAATGGGAATGGTGGGATTGTCCTATGAGGAGAAACTAAAATCTCTAAACTTGTTTTCTTTGGGGAGGAGAAGAATCAGAGGGGATCTGATGGAGGTGTTTTAGATTATTAAAGGTATTGATAATATAGATCTATCAAACCTTTTTGTGCTTAGCAGTGAAAACAACAGGTCAAGGGATCATAAGTTCAAAGTCTGGCAGCATAAGAGTTGTCTGTAGTGTAAACAGTATTACTTTTCACATAGAGTGGTAGAGGCAGAAAATTTAACTGAGTTCAAGAAAAGATTGGATGAATACATGAGTAGTAAGGGGTGGTTATAGTTGAAAGTCAGAAGGAAAATCATTGATATGCTAATAAGCTCCTTTTTGTCCTTTTAAAATTTTATGAATAATTTCTGAGGTAAGTATCTGGTTGAAATTCATTTCAATTCTAAAAATTTCAAATTCAAAACAGGCAGACTCAACTCTGAAATAGTCAGAATAACCATTTCAGATTGATAAGAAACACCATATCTCCAAAATTTTGGTTCTTAGGCAGGATGGTGACAACATAGACCACAACAATTGAAAATGTGATAAAGCAGAGCTGAAGGAAATTCAGGACCAAAGCAACTACAATGAAATAAATTAGTATAAAAAGTAGTGGAGCATAGCTTCATCAAAGACTGGACTAAATAACAACACTCAGAAAATACATTATTCTCATCATTTCAATAATACACACATAAAAAAATGGAATCCTAAGAAATAAGTATTAACCTGCAGAACCATCATATTCTTAATGTGGCATAAAGGATAGGCAGGATCAGACTGTGATGTACTGTTCTGTGCCTGTAGTGGAAGATTTTAAAAACAGCAGACCAGTAATAGTTAATTATTGAACACATTCTTAACATACAATTCTGCTATTAAGGCGGGGCTGTAGCCCAAGGCCAAGGCTTCAAAATGGTCTGTTATGAAATTTAGTTTTATTTAACTTAAGTCTTTAGTAGACTTAATAGAGCTATAGGTGTGTTCAATAGGCTTCGACCTATTTGGAACTCGAGCACCATCAGAAAAGAGACTAAAATCAAATTATACTCCACCATTGTAATACCTACAGCCTTGTATGCTAGCAAAACCTGGAGAAGAACAGCAGCTATGGAGAATAAAGTGAATGTATTCCATCGGAAATGTTTAAGAAAAATCTTAAAAATATCATATAGAGATCATGTGAGAAATGAAGAAGTTCTGCAAAGGGCAGGCCAAAGGGACCTGCAAGAATCTGTTAATAAGAGAAGGCTTAGATTCGCAGGACATGTACTGAGAATGCCAGTATCAAGACCAGCAAAGAAATCCATGGAGTGGGTGCTGCCAAATTTGAGAAGGGGGAGAGGAAGGCCAAAGAAGACATGGCGATGAATTTTTAAAGAGGATTTGGAACTCATAGATCTAACATTTGACCAAGCGGTGGAGACTGCTCATGACAGAGGCAGATGGCGAGGTCTCGCTGACCAATGTTCCCAATGGAATGGGAGGAACTAAGACTAAGAAGTCTTTAGTTGTAGTGTTAATAGGCTGGGTAGTAAAATTTAGCCCCAGGCCTGTCTGACCCTTAATCCACCCATGTATATGTCCAAAATCATAAAGTTGGCTCATGCAGCAGGCATTCTGGTAGTACCAAAAAGACCCAGACAGATCTTAGAATCAGTTCTACAACTCGAGTACAATACAATAAGAATACAACATAGACTAAGAAAAAGAAAGCATTAAGTGTTCCCTATCCTGGTTGGAACTATAACTAACTATAGTAGTGTGTGGTATGTAGGGATGGGCTGAGAAAAAAATGGCTGCCACATTCAATCCATTACTCTATGATGCTTACAAATAACTGCTAAAGTAGAGTTGTAGCCTTATTTGAGCACCTAATTGCCATTATCAAGTATTTCACAGCTTATGTAACAGTAATATTATTCTGTTCTTCTACCACACATTTTTGTGGGGAACTATGAAATGGAAAACTGTTACTTAGCAGTGAGTTAAGTCATAAGAAGATATTATTTCCATGTTCATAAATACGTTTCATTTCTGTTCACTAGATGGCAGCACAAATTGTTCTTATGTAATGAGTTTGTGAATTTTCATTGCATGAACATGATATCTGACAAAATTTCAGTAAAAATAAAAAAGAATAATATAAATTAATAATCAAGGTATCAATTTTTGCACTATTGTTTTTTATTACTTTGAAACATTTTGTCTCTGATGTCTTGATTGCTATGCAAAAATATGCACATGAATGTGGGAAAGATATTTATCACCCACCAGCTGGCATCTTTTTGCTACTTCCAGTGGGTATCAACATCTCATGGAGTACCTGCAAAAAGGGTGAAATTTTGTCTAGGACAATCACAGATGTATGTTTTGCATGTAGGAGTTATGACTGGATGAACTAAATTAAAAACAGTCTCATATTATAAGGATACCACGATTTTTTTTTTCAGTCAAATGATTTCACAACTTCAGATTCCCCAGTAATTTTTTAAATTATAGCAATATTTGAATTACCATGCACAACAGAGGTGTGGACCCAATCGTTAACTAAATAGTTAATAGAGAATAACTCATCTGTAAGGGATTCCACATTGCTTGAATCACAACCAGAGAAATAGTTATATAAATAAAATTTTACAAACTTATTCAAAATCATCCACACTCTGACTTGCTGAATATTCTCTGAGAGGTAAGATGACCATAATACCAAAGTCATAACCAAATAGCAAAGTTGGTGAAATGTCAGCCACAATTAACTTTTAAAATGTACAGGAACATTCTATTAAAAAGAAGGATCAATTGCATAAGTAAATTTGCTAAAGTAACTAGAGCAAGATATAGAAGAGTGATTTATTTAAGATATAAATAACCTTTCTGACACCCCCTGAAAGATTCAGTACTTGTGAGATAAGAACAATATAGTTCTGAAAGGGTATCTCAAGCATTCTTATGACTGAGAATCAGATTCATTAAGGATAGGTAACATAAAAGATGAAAATAGTAGTTACCTACTCTCACAACCCAAGTGTTTTAGGTAGGAAGGTACAATATGGGTATGAGTACAAGGCTTTCCATGAAAATAAGGTATGTGAAGCACTGAGGGCATGGATATGAAAATGCCATCCACCTGATGACAGTAATAAAAGAAAATGTAATACAGCAAACATGTCTTTAAATATTCAAATGAGGGGTAAAGCCAAGAAAAATAATACCAAGCTCAAGTTCTATTTAGGACAATGCCTAGGAATTAGGGTCACTAAAGATGGAAGCTGTTGAAGAGGTATTTGAATAACGTGGACAAAAGGGATTGATGGCATCTAAAAGTGACAGATAGGGTAAATCTGTAACCAGCTATGGAAGAAGATCATAAGCCACATTTATGAAACAAATACATTAAGAAAGAAGCAATTTATTCAGGGGTTGGAGATACACAAAACATATTTTGTGTGCCAAATCTAGAAGATGGTCATTGATACTGACAATCAGCAAGTACAGAACATCTGCAAAAATGGGTTCATATTTGGGCCATACATAAAGAGAATCTGGCTTCTCAAACAAAGGACTAAACAACAGCCAGCTGTGAAGTCATAGGCATTAAATGACATTGTGAAAAATTTACATATGATAAATCATAGTTGAACAATCCAAAGTGGAGCAATGAGGGGGAAACTGACAATTTGAATAACTAATCTGGGCCAGGACCTCAGGAAGAAGTCAGAGTGGAGTGCATGCATAAATAAGTTCTCTAGAACGACTTGGTTCATAACTGCCATAATATTTGGATATGGAACTGAAAGTCAGTAGAGTTGAACAGGATATTCATTCAATATAGAAAAGGTATCAATCATTGAATGACCCAAGTTTGCAAAGCCACTAAAAAAATCAAAAGATAAAGGACCCACTCTGAGTGAAAAAGGCAATGACTTTGAGAAAGACAAAATGTACATCACAATGGTATTGTGACAAGCTCAAAAGTGAACATGTTGAGAATGAAGCCAAAGTAGAGAAACTGCAACAAAACAAAGGCTATGAAAAAATGAGTAACAGTCACAATTTTGAAACATGCATGTTGAACAGCCCAAACTTCTAACACATTGATGGGAGACATTGCTTCAAAAGTCCAAGAACCATAGAGATGTGGATTCCTCAATGACGTGCTCTAGCCCTTGGGGTATTCACCTGTGAAAAGATATACATCAAAAGGAAGAGTAAAAAAGAAGATCCTGCTTTTTGTTATAACAGGTCTAAAATCAGACACTAATGAGAAGTAAAGCCCCAATGGAGGTAACACATGAGTATGCCCTAAGGGAATAACTAATTATTTGAAGTGAAGCCAAAGGATGTCTTTTGCAGTAGGTATGAGAGATAGAAGAGGATGAACATGAGACTCCAAGGCATGCAAAGCTATAGGAGATGACTTAAGTGTTCCATGAACTATGTTGATACAAAATCTCAGATGTACCAAATACTGTGTTGGAACTAAGTTTGACGTTGTGGATGATTCACCCAAGAGATCTGGCCAGTTGGGTGATCAAATTAGTGTGTATAAGAGTGAGTGGAATAAAGGATCAGAATAAGTCAATTGCTTATATAAACACAAATCTCCATATAGACTTTTAACTACTTGACAGAAAAAGTATGGACCTGAGATCAAGCTGAAGGAAAGGACAATGAACTAATAAAGAGCTCTCTGAAGGCAAAAATGAAGAACATGATGTGATGACAGATGGATAAGGATAAAAAGCATCCTGTATATACATACCATATCTTTTGGAATATAAGAGGCATCCTTATTTTGAACACAAAGTTTTGAGGGAAAAAAAAGCTACAGTCACATTTGAAACATTTTTTATTGAACAAAAATTCAATTTGATACTTTAAAAATTACTGTTATTTAGCTTGGTTCAAAACCTACAAAATCTTCATTGCTTTCACTGCAATTTATTTTTTATTATTTAGGGAACATTATAAATAGTTATGTTTAAAAAAAACAACTACTAACACATTCAATTGAACTAAACTATGCATGCCTATTTAAATATATTTACACATGGCTTGTGTGTATCGTATATATATATATTATTCATACCTTTGGTGTATAGGACACAAGCAAATTTTGACATCAAATTTTGGGGTAAAAAGTGTCTTATTCACCGAAAAATACGGTATATATACATATGTTATATCCATCTCAGTCATCCAATGGCTTTGACAAAGATACTTTCATAACATCGTGTTTTCCATTTTGAAATGAGATCATCCAGATAAGACCCAAGCTGAGACAGGTATTCAATTTTCCATTTTCTTAAGAACTACAGAGAGACAGGAGTAAAAATGTGAAGTGCAATCAACAATTTCTACTGCTCTTTTACAAAGAGTATCTGATATTTTCTGATCCAGAAGTTTTAAGCAAACAAGATCTGAAGGAAAAAAAGGAGGACATTGTGAAAGTAACGACTGAGCTGAAGGATCTGTCAAATCTGAGTCTATATGAAGTTGTTCAGAATGACACATTGTAAATAAGTTGGTTTAAAAGCCCCACCTCACCTAATGTTAGGCCACTCAAAAAGGTAGAAAGTTAAAAGCAGACATAGCAGGCATTAACTGAGAAATAGACAATGAAGGTAAGACAGGCAAATATTGCTTACTGGTCATCTTACTGGATGACAACCTGAAGGAAAATGAGATGTTAAAATCCTAATCAACAACTGTTGGCATATTTCTTCTGAATGGGAAATCAGTTTGGGTGAAACATCTACAAAGACAATGCAGTATGAATGGCTCAAATGTGTTGGTCAATGAGGGATGTTAATGCAAATAAGAGCTGCAGGCAGACTTTGTGATTAAGGCCTCCAAAAAAAGTTGCAGACATTCTGAAATTGTTGGAAATACTTGCATCACATTAATGGTGACTTCCAAGTTCACTGCAGCAAAGTTAACAGTTGACTGTCAACAAAAAAATCAGGATTACAGCAAGAAAGCAGAAATTATATACATCTTCCTCAAGAAAGAGCAATCAATAATGTGGAAGGTGGGAGAGCGGAAAACTATGGGTAAGTTGATATAAGCTCTTTATTGTGTCAAGGACATTCAGAACTTTAGTCACATGTTTGAACATGAAAGCAACTCAGCAATGAAAGGCTTATATTTCATAGTAAGTGTGACTGTTTTGAATATGTTTACTATTTTACCAGCTTATTGTGGTAATTTTTTATAATTCCCAAGAAAACTTTCAATGAAAAGTGTAACAAAAGAACTTTTCCCATTCATTAGCAGGTATGTCATTATGTGTTTTACTCATTATCAGACAATGTAAGTGGTTGAATATTACATGTATATTGCAGAACTCATTTTCAAATTTACACAGTGGTACTTGTCACTTTTTATGTACCATCTATATGTAATATGTTTAATAAAATTTCAGCTTGCACTTTTCTAATGTATTCAGAATAAAATGCACTTAAGGTTTTAAAACATGTATTTATTAAAAATTGGTATAAAAATGAAACTTTGGTAAACAGATAACAACTAATATGATGATTCACACAACACTACCAACTCATTTCACACAAAAAAAATAACAATATTAAAAAAATAGGTTGATAGAAACGTTAACTATTAGTACTCTCATGTAACTATTGTTTTATTGCTGCATTCTGTATAAAAACAGTGAATATTCCAATAAATTAACATTACTTTTAGCTATTATACCTTAACACAAACATGTACTCATAGCTGTAGAATATGTAAGCAATAGTAATATTGAAATCTATACAATAGAATGTTTGAATTTTTAGTATGTAAATACTCTCACTGTTTACTAAAGTATTAATGAAAATATTTTGTATACACTCAAATATTTTATTACCTTCACGCATGAAAACATTTATATTTACGAAAACTGTCTTATGATTTCTGTATCAGAAATACTATACTGAACTAGTAATTGTGTAGATGAAGAAAGTCTCAAATCAAGATAAATTATAGTGTGCAGGGCAGAAAACCAATGATAGGTCAAAGTGAAAGACCAAGTGGATGACACACATACACAGATGGCCAGTGATTATTAATTTCACAAGTGACTACCTTTTGAAAACAGTTTCAGGGGTAAAACAATATACCATCTTACCTAACGTTGAAATTATAAAACAGGTCATTCACTGGTAACACAATGCATTAGGAAACAAAGCAGTTCTCATATTCATAACACACACACTATTAGGAAGCAAAATAAAAGCAATGCAAACATTCATGACAAAAGTTCATATAAATTTCAATGAATATGTGTTTTGTAAACTATATGACTGGAAATCACTTTAAAACTATGCCATAATTTACTGGTTCACTAAATTCCAGATATTCGATTACCTCAACTGCAATGATAAATATTCTGTTCAAAAATACATATTCATATTCACAACACTGTACCAACTCAACTAAGATAGTAAACATTACTAAAGTGCATTTGCTATAAAAGTATACATTAATTAGTTAATGTTAAAGATGTTCAGTGATCAGTCACCAAAACTACCTACCACTAAAATAACCAATATTTGCCAAACAACATACTATACATCAGATTCTTATACAACTATCCAAAAATACAAGCAATTAAACACTTAAAAAATGTACTTTTATGTTGAAAATACTGAATGATAAAACAAATTTACAACTACCATACCAAAATTACTTGACATACATACAACATTAATATTGCTATGACTGAGTTTTATTGCTCATACTTGTAACATTGGACTTTTACTTTAGACAAATGAAAACAATGTAATAAATTTATAAATCAAAGCATTCTGAAAAACTCATAATTTCTAGTTAGTTTTTTTTTCAATTTCATGTAAATATTCTATTACAAATGTAAATAAATCTTCAAATAAGCCAGATAAAGCTACATAACAACACAACTGAATTAAAACCTGATTAAAATATCTTGTACACTACCAAGTAGATTGTAAATTATCTCACTGAAGATATATAACTATAGAAATTATGAGTTGCAAAGTAAACATAACTTACTGTATGTTCAGTGTTACATGCATGTAAGGTTATGGGTAGAACATATATAAATTAACAACTGTTTCAGTTTACCACATGGAAGTGTAAAAACATTTTTACAACTAGATCTTTGCTATTGTGGTTTTTGTACACATTCTTAAATCTAATAAAACTGGATAAGTAGATAAGAAAGAGAATTAAAAGTATCAAAAAAGCTGCTATTTTTTATATGTCACCATAAAAAAAAATGCACTCTTGTGCTTACCAGGGATAGAAATAATGAAATAAAATAACATTCACTCAAAGGAAACTGTCAGGAAAATTACATTCCCCCATAAAAAGTTGCATTTCTTCAAGAGTTGTTTTTTCATTTAATCCATGCAATATGCTCACTTTCACTGGTCATAACTAAAAGAATATGGATGGACCATGCATTCTTGATTGGGAAAGCCAACTGAAAAGATGAAATTCATCAAGCAAAGTTAATTTCCTTTGGAATGTAACATTCTGATACCATCTTACACTTATGCAGCATACAAATAAGTAACTCATGTCAAATGACCACTGTATTCTTCTCTAAACTGTATTATCATGTTTAATATTGTCGGTTAACATCACCATTAAGCTACCTTGTTTCAGCTGATTATTTTGGGATTTTATTAAGAGTAGTTCTTTTAAAGAGTCAGTCAAAAAAGTTTTACATTATTATTTTTTTCGGGAAAATTAGTTGTTAAGGAATGAAAACCACAAGAAAAACAAAGCCCTGGTAAACTAACAGTGGCAAATTCACTGAATGTCAAAAAACACCAGACTATACTGTAAGTCAAGTTAAAACACAATGTAAAAATTAAACACTACTTTGTTAAAAAATCTTAAAACAAAATTTATTCTTTAAATCCCACGATGTTTTTCTTAGGAATATTATTTAGTATATAAATCTGTGTCAACCAATTTTATGTACATCCTTGAAATGAAAACATAGTTATATATTGATGAATCAAGAAAACTTAAAATACACATGAAAGCTACTATTAAAAGAAAACAAAAACAAAGAACATACCCAAATAGTTCAATTTTAAAAATTTATACAAATTACCTAATGGATCTTGTCTAACAAGACTTACACGATAAATTGTATACAAACAGTATGGCTTATCACACAAGTAAAAAGTCTGAATGCATGGAACACTGTACACTGTTTTGGTCATACTTCTTGTAATTCTGTTTTTTTAGTCTTTTTAACTCTACAAAGTTATGATGGTGTCATCACTCATGTTTTTATTATTAATCATTTCTTCAGGGAACTTGCAACCTGTATGATCTCTAATCTCATCTTCTTCACCTTGCTCATCATCACTTATTTGGTAGTTGTTGGAGGGTTGAGAGCCCTGTGATTGATGAGATAATCGATCAAAAGCACTACGTGAAGAGATGGGATTACCAGTTTGACTGGTGGGTCTGATGGTAATTATTAGATTGGAAGAGTTAGCTACCATCATATCTGTAACTTGATCTAAAGTTTTTCCTGCCACTTCAATTCCATTCACTTCCAACACTTCATCATTCACAGCTAAAAGCCCTGTACTTTCTGCCAGACCACCAGGAACCAAACGGGAGATGAAAATCCCTGGGACTTTTTCTAGGCCATAAGAAGTAACATGCACACTAGTTCCATCACGAATGTAGAATCCTAAAGGTCTGTCAGAACCATGTTTAACCAGCCGAACTCTACGACAGGTTTCAGGCACTACATCAACATCAATAATAGAAGAAACTTGGCGAAAGTCCTCTGGAAGACTGATGGATATTTGGGAGCGAGACCTAGGTGTAGAGGGAAGTAAATACTGACTAAGGAAGTTCTTCTTCTTGTTAGACATACCATAACCATTCAAACGTTCCAAGGTATCTCCTGTTTAAAAAAAAAAAGAAAAAATAATCACTTTAGAAAATCTACCTACATGTACCACAGTCTTAAACAGTGTATGTATGAAGAAACATTAAAATAAAATAAGAAACAAATTCTGCATGATCTGTTCAACCTACAAGATAGATTCACACAACAATTAAGCTACTTATTTTTCAATTCATAAGAAATATGTGTATCTACATATTGCTAATGTTTAATAATGGATTTGTCTTTTGCTTGTAAAACTACCATCTATTAAGAATTCCAAAATATGTGTTTAGGAAATTAATGAATTTTTTTACCAAAGAATCTCGTTTTGTTTGACAATAATCCCTATGGTCATATTGATGGGCTCTAGATTCTTTGCTTTAATGAAAAACAATGGTTAGATGTGTGACTACCATATTTTCAACCAGTACACTATAATTGGTATGAAGTATTACTTTTACTAAACGGATTCTGGCCATGTCCATCAATTCCAAACTATTTACATAATGAATACAAATTATTCAATCCAATGTATGATACTAGCAAGATCATAAACTTTGTATTTTTTTTTAAGAATATTAAATCATAATTATTATAATAACTTCAAGTGTAAAGTTTTACCATAACAGAACATTTATTGGCTTGCATTTCAACCTTACAAGCAACATAACTATACTGATCTAGGAAAACATAATTAAGATCTTACTTCAACATGCACATAATGTATGAAGCACTTGTGAATTCTTACACAAATAATTTGATAACATCAAGAAATTCTTATACAAAAAACAGCTTTCCTGCCTATTTAATAGATATCTCAGACTATCTGAACAAACAAAACTTCATAACCACCAATTTAAGAAACTCACAAGTTTTCAATAAATTGCTTCAACTGGGAGACTAGTTTATGTATCCTACTTTAAGTGATGTTATTCAACTATGATTCATTTCTCTCTAATCCTTCTACTTATAACAAAATTAGGATTAGTCGGGCTGTGCCTTATGTTTATACAAGTTTTGTATGTTAAAAACCAGTTGTGCACACTTGTTCATAGTGTACTCACACATACAATTAAGATGTATCTTTAAACAAGGATGTTGTCACTTGCAGTATTTTTTTTAGATGCAAGACAATGTATTACAAACGAAAACATGAAATATGACTTATCCTTAAACTTGCTCTTGTTGCAAGCAAGAGTATATCAGATTCACCACGAGTTAAAATATGTTTAAATTAATGCAGTTACTAAATGTTAAAGTGATAGCATGAAAGTAATAGGAGAGCAACCCTGACTTTAATAACATACTGCTCACACACTCATGGGTCATTCAGTTTCAAAAGAAAGTGATGTGTTAGGAAATTGTAACCAGTGCAAAGCCTTACAGGAACAGCTTACTCTCTCTGATTCATGTGCAAACTAGATGGCCTTGTACTAGGTGAAAATCCCAAGTGTCTTGTTGGTGAATGGGTGCCTCACAGGAGATAGAAGAGAGTTACCAGTGGGATTCTGACTATAAATTGTCCAACTAATTCCTTATCTTTTGCTTTTCCTAGCTCCACCATTTGTCACCAGTCTCATTTCCTCTGAATGTTAATGAAAACCTTCCATGTATGCCATTTTCTACTTACTACTTTACTGGAGATTGACAGCATGCCAGTAGAATTGTGCCAGATTTGATATAAAAGCTTCTCTTGCAAAATTGTTAACATTTTCATTTAGCTTTTACTTCAGCATGGCACTTTTGTCTAGGTGATGGTTTCACCATGAAGTTGCTTTGCTTTAAGCCATCAATGAAAACTCTGAGTTTTATGCAGTACTGCCATCTATGTGTAGATCACTGCTTTCATTCGTCCATAGAAAAGCTTGTTTTCTGGTTTCTAGCTTCATCCTTGTATTTCCTGTGAGAAGCTTCAATACTCAACCAGTTCTTGCTGGTGTAGGAATCATCTGTGGCTATTTTGCCAGATGACTGTCCACCATGGTCTTCAGTTAGGTACTCATGGACTTCTTCTGCTTCATCCTTTGTCCAATATCTATATTTTCTGTCTACACTGACTTCCACAGATCCCAGTGGTGCCAGATGTATATTTATTATGGGAGTGTTTGTGATCTAGTGTTGACCAATTATCTAAGTGAGTAGATTTATAGCATCTGTCCTGAGACAACTGTTCACCTGAGGTGTTTTTTAGCTTTGAAATGTTCCAGTTGAAAAGGGCAATGTCTTGATAATGGAATGCAGTCTTTATACTGCAAGACCCTAGTCAAGAATTTGGTTTCTAAGTACTGTAGGTGCTCTGTGATGCTGCTGATGCTTGTAAGGTGTAAGAGGACTAAAGTACACCTTGTGACCAGCCTTAAATATGAGTTTTGTAGTTTTCCAATCTTATCTACTTATGGAACACTCATACTAATCATTGGTATTGTGTATTCCAGAATAAAGTGGACATGTCTTTGGTAGAGCTCCGTTTCCTGCTGGAAATTTCAGTTTATCAATGCCTTTGGCAGCCCTGATTATCATTGCATTCATATGAATGGTAAAGCTTAGTTGTTTTCCAATGGTTATTCCCAGACACTTAGTGTTTCTTCCAGGAGAAAAACAATGCCTGCAAAGGATGGTGATGGTTTGTGCTTATCAGCATGCATGTTGTTGAGTGTGAAGAGCATAGTTGTGGTAGGGTTGATAATCATTCTTGTGTTAGTACATTATTGGCTCACCATGCTAAGTGATGGCTGCATCTACCTTTCAATTTCAGTTTCTGTTGCCTCGGCTGTATACAAGAATATCATTAGAAAATGTTTTTCTTTCACCATTATAATTATCTATGATAACAATAGCAGCAGTTAAATCTGATAGAAACATATTACAGTTACAACCTTCAACGGGATCTTGCCAATGACGTTTTTTTGGATGATGATTTAATGGTCTTTAAGTCCTTGACTCAATGATTGGTTCAAATTCTATATGTACAATAGACAAACAATTATGTTACCAGTGCAAGCTTTTTTCCTTGGATAATAACATGGCCAGGAACCCAGAAAAAGTGGATAGAGAAAGAAAATAGTAAGAAATGGGCCAATCTTTTCTGAATATCTAAGATATGGATGGGACATACATTAGTTTTGTTTAAATATTGGATCTCTTTAGATTGGATAATAGATGTGGCCATACATAATAAAAATTTGCTGCAGTGTGAGCAACTACCTTATTACATTACAGTATAGTATTAAATAGTAACTTCATTAATGTTTTTTGAAATATCACAACTTTTTTAATTGGAAGGTGGAGGTAATAGTTCTGCATAAGTGAATGTTCATTGCAGACGCTTAAAGGGAATGTGCCATATGATAAAGTGAGACCCTTGATCCTCTGTTGAGACTGTTGTTTTGATTGTGCTTATTGTTGCTACTATGATTACCAGTGGCAAAACAAAGAATGGGCGTGATGTTTAGGGAAACTAGTAGTAAATTAATAAATAACAATTTGTAAGCACAAGAAAATATTTTGACATTCTTTCCATTTTATGGGGCTAATTCTTCCATGCTATTACAGAATGTAAATTTCAACACTATGGTAAAGCTTCACTGATCCCTGTTGACAACTGAATGAGCCAGAGTGAGAATACATATTCTTTAGAATTCCCATATACTTGTACCAAGGGCATGTCATAATGGTTCTGCTTGAATGAACATACTGATCAAATTTAGAGTCTGAAATAACTGTCATAGTACTCCATGCACTGTCTTAACTAAATATAAAGAAGCTAGCATATGGTTTGGTATATGCTAGAACAAATCAGTTCAATTGCACTCCACAAATAAATCTTGATAAAAACAGTGTTTGATACTGTATATTAAGTTCTGTTGTCATGCCACGGCCCAAATAGCACAAAGAATTGTCAGTAGAGCAAAGAGTTTGCATAAAAACTTTATGTGATGCTGGTTGGGCTCTCTGACAAATTGCTGCAGACTTGGAATTCTCCCCAAACTCTGTCAAGTACATTCTAGGTCGTGATACCGAGACAGGAAAATTTGAAAACAGGAAAGGAAAAGGCAGAACACCTAGACTCAATGATACTGATGTTAAGTATCTTTGTTTATGCAGCTTTCGGGACAGAAGGAAGACTGTCACTGATCTCACGCATGAGATAAATGACCATGTACCAAATGATAGAAAAGTGTCCAGATCTACAGTATCAAAAAGACTCAACAAGAATGGAATATTTGGTTGTGTAGCAGTTAAAAAACCTTTACGTTGATCTCCAAATATTGTAGAGACTTAAATTTGCTAAAAAGTACAAAAATTGGACTGTTGATGATTGGAAAAGGGTGTTATGGATGGATGAGTCCAAGTTCGAAATATTTGTTCAAAGCGTAGGTTGTATGTGTGGTGGAAGAAAGGTGAAAGATACTTACCTCAACATATAGCACTTACCATAAAGCATGGGGGTGGCAGTGTGATGGTTTTGGAGTATTTTTCTGCTGAGACGACAGGAGATATGTACAAAATAGATGGAATAATGGACCAGTGCAAGTAACATCAGATACTGATCTGTCACGGTATACCCAGTGGTTTACATATTATTGGTAAAGGATTCTATTATCAAGAAGATAACGACCCCAAACACTTATCCAACCTATGCAGAAATTATTTAGCTAAGAAAGAAGGTGCTGGAGTCATTCAAATGATGCAAAGGCCCCCACAGAGCCACGATCTCAAACCAAATGAGCAGATCTGGGACTTGATAGATCAAAAACTTGAGAAATCAAAAGTTACTTTGAAAGAAATTTTATGGGAGTGTATTAGAGACATTTGGAGTAATATCCCAAAGGACAATTTGATTAAATATGCTGCAAAAATGCCTAAAAGACTGTCTGCAGTTATTAAAGCAAAAGGGGGACACACAAAACATTAACTATTTGCTGAACTCTAGGACTTACACTGATGATCTGTTGTACTAAATACAAAGATTAATAAAAAATTTTATGTTTCACCTGTGATTTACGTTCCATTGTTCTTTGAAAGTAGCCTGAAATCTAATTTTTTGACTTTGTCCTAACACTTATGCACAGTACTGTAAACAACTGTTATGACTACCAGATCTTCTTTTAATACTGAGGAAAATACTACTATGTTTAACAAGTATAAAGCACCAGTGGGCTAGCTGATAGAATGCTTATTATATGCAATGCATGTGCAAATAGTATCATGTCTGTGTAATATTATGAAATAATCCTTTAATGAAAATGCTATATGATTACCTGACTCATTGCAAAATTAACATCTGATTGGATCAGATTTCATGGACTCACCCCATGATGATGGAAGCAAAGGATCAATAATTGTATATCGTAACTCCAAATAGAAACGTTGAGACTAGACTACAGGTGTGAGTTACTACTTCATTACATTACAGTATATTCTTAAATAGCTATTTTGTTATTGTTTTTTTTTAACTTCATAAGGCAATGATGTATCTATACTGGAAAGTTCATAAAATCAAAAAGACCATGAAGATGATACAGATATAGAAGTCTATACCACTACTGAATTGGTGGAAAATATGGCAGAAGCATAACTGCTTCAAACTGTGAGACCAATTTATATGACTTACTGTAAATGATGTTAATCAACATCCTAAGATGCTGCAATTCTCTCCCATCTTTCTACTTACAATGGAATCAAGAGTAGGAGGAGTGTTTGCCATAACAGTTAACACAGCAAAACTTGAAGTACAGATGGTACTGTCATGGTCCTTACCACAACAATAATGAAAGACAAAAACTTGTGACAAGAGGTCTTTGAATGTTGATATTTTCCTTACCTGAAAATTGTATTTCAGATAGATACCTTTCTGTACAACTAAGAGCTATTACCTCATGCACAACTGTGTAATTTCCCATGCATGCCACAAACTTCCACTTCTACATGTGTCTATATGTATTACCCCAATCTATGACATAATCATCATAAGGCTGTAGCATGCCACAAACTTCCACTTCTACACGTGTTTATATGTATTACCCCAGTCTATAACATAATCATCATAAGGCTGTAGCCCTTTGCCAATAGGATTGATTGTTTGTTTGGCATTTTTTGGTGCAAAGCAACTAAGCTATCTGCACCAAACAACCAGTAAAAACAGTGAAAGTAAAAATTGCTATAAAATGTAAGAATAAATTGAGTTGAAACTAAACAATGTCAAAAATTCAAGTAAAAAATTTAAATAGAATTAAAAAGGCTAATGGCTTGTAAAAATTAAAAAATACAATCAAGTTGGACAATGTCACCATCGCCAATGACACCATCTAACATCAGGGGTAAACTCGTAGAAAGTATATGTCGAAAATGGTGCCATCACTCTTGGTTGTAACTATGGCACAACAGTAAAATGTGGGCTATTCTGACTTGAGTGTCACAAAGGCTACACATTGATGGGTCAGTACCAGATAAAAAACTTAATACGAGATGTGGAAGTCGTCAACATAGAGCCCGTTTGCAAAAATTAGGAGGAAGTTGTGTAGTGATAGTATCAATCTTGATACTGAAAAGTGTGACACTCTAGACACAGCCCTGAGGGAATTCCTTCTTACGTAAAATAAAGAGAAAGAATCAAACCCACACAGACTTGTAATCTCCTGTTCAGTAAAAAGTTCTGAATAAAAATGGGTAAATGGCCACGCAATATTAGTGGAGGTCCCACAAAATGCTGTACCTCCATATGGTGTTGTAAGCTTTCTGAAGGTCAAAGAACATGGAGATAAGATGTTCTCTCTTGAGGAAGGCTTCCCTAATCAAGGTTTCAAGTCGAATCAGGGTGGGCGAGAGGAAGTTTTGATTTGAGGAACAAAACAAGACGAGTATTAACCCTCCTCTCTAAGACCTTATAGAGACAGCTAGCCAAAACAATTGGACAATAATTAGAACAAATCCTGGGATCCTTCCCAGGCTTAGAGAAAGGGAGGACAATAGGCTGGTGCCAAGCATCAAGAAAAATGTTCTCCTGCCAGATCCAATTGAAAACAACCAGAAGAATAGCAAGAGAGGAAGGAAAGAGATGGTGCAGCATCTCATAGTGAACATCTTCAGATCCGACTGATGAAAGGCAAGTTTGAGTTCCATCAGTGTAAGGGGTCAATTATAGTCATAGAGACGATTGGTCCAAAAGGAAAAAGGTGATAACTCTGCCCGAGAATTGATGGCCAAGAAGGTGGGAGAAGAAACAGAAGTGCTGGATGCATGAGAAAAGCTCTCGCCAAGAGTATTGGCAATGTTCTGTACACCAGCAACTTCCAGGCCATCGGAAAGCAAGATAGAATGGGGATGGGAAGAATACCTCCCACTGACCTTCCGAATCTTGTCCCATATGACTTTGGGACTGGTGGTAAAAAGAGATGCTAGTTGTGAACTTAATCCAAGATCCCTTCTGGCTTTGATGTCTGATCTGTCGAGCATGGGCACGGGTCTGCTGGAAAGTGATGCAGTTAGAAAGAGTGGAATACTTGTGTAAAGTATCCCAGGCCAATTTCTGAGCCTTCCGTGTCTGCTGGAAAGATGGAGACCACCACGAACAAGGATAATGTGGGAAACGTATCGATGTTTTAGGTTTTGGTATAGATTGAACAGCTGCTTGAATGAAGCAATCAGTTTCTGAGCCTTCCGTGTCTGCTGGAAAGATGGAGACCACCACGGACAAGGATAACGTGGGAAACGTATCAATGTTTTAGGTTTTGGTATAGGTTGAACAGCTGCTTGAATGAAGCCATCAGTTTCTGCCTCCACACAGACATTAATAGATGGAAGACTAATGACAGCAGGATCAAGTTCTGAGAGAGATGTGAAAAAGAGCCAGTTGGTCTGGTCCAACTTCCACTGTGACAATCAGGTTGAGTGGCATCGACCACAGCCAATCTCCCTCAAAACAATAGGAAAATGATCACTGCCCCGTGGGTCACTGTCATCCCTCAAAGAAAAGCAAGAGAAAGGTGCAGGGGAGCAGATAGATAGATCAATGGCAGTAAAAGACTGACTAGGTACATGAAAATAAGTATAAGAACCAGTACAGAATAGAGAAACAACCCCTCCCATCAATATCAGCACCACCCCAGAGGGGATTGTATCCATTAAAGTCTCCCAGGATTAAAAATGGAGATGGCAACAGTTCAATGAGAGCACCAAGGTGTGATTAATCATAAGTCTCTCCAGGAGATGGATAGAGAGAACAAAGAGTGATGATAGGACCCAAGGTAACATGGATGGCTATGGCCTCCAAGGGTGTATCGAGTGACATTGACAAAGTGGGCACATGCTGGTTGACCAGCAGTGTAACCTCTCCATGCAATCATTCATCACACAACCTGTCATTCTGGTATAAATAAAACTGCTGAAAGGTGACTGTATTGGCAGGTTTCGGAAATTTCTCTTGTAAAGAAAAACACATGGGATGATAGGAATTGATCAAGGCCTTAATGCCATCCAGATTAAAACAAAAACCTTGACAGTTCCACTGTATCAAAGTGGTCATTCTTACTTAGGTGGAAGAGAATTGGGCAGAGAACCCTTCTGTTTACAAACACGCTGTTTTTCTTCACTAGAAGGAGGTCTCTCAATCTCTATGGATCCTGCCCTTGGTCGAGTGGGCAGATCTCTGTCAATAGACTTATATTCCACCAGCAACTGAGGGTGTGAGCAAATAATCGTTCTGCATCCCAGGATGGACCCAAGCAAACACTGGAACCTGGGGTCGAAGGAGGTGGACCCAGGCAATCACTGGAAGGAATGGTGGGGACAGAGATAGGAGTAGACACTGACTAGTCAACTCTGTTATCCATTGAGGTCAAAAAACTCTTCACATGAATAAAAAAGGGAGACATTGGTCCTAAAGGTTTTTCAGGCGAGTAATGCAAAATCAAAACACAAGGTACAGGAGCAAGATGAGTCAAAGATTGATGATCAGACACTTCAAGGCATGGTCGCTAACAATTAGCTGTTTTTTACAATTTTATTTTAAGGATTTGGGGGATCCATAATGGAATGAATTTAAGGCCAAAGTGGCATGTTGCAGTGCCCTGGACGCCACTCAACCATCAGGATCCTCTCCACAGGTTGCCACGCATGGCAAACATGTGTGTGGATGTTCAGATCCCAGAGGAGGTAATTGAAAATAACGAACCTTCCCTGGGAGGTCACCTCACAACATACAGGAATCCACTTTGATGGGGGGCAACACAACCTCCATGTGTAGTAATACCCATAAAAACAATCACATGACTGTAGGCTCATTCTTGACAAGGCAAATGAAATGCACCAGAATTGGGGAGGAAGGGTTGGGAGTGCTGCAGAGGTAAGCGTCTATTTGAAATACATTTTCAGGTCAAGTAAATGTTAACTTCAGAAATACTACTTACCTCATTGCACCACTAAGAGCGAGAATACCACACTGAAAATGGTGGTGGGGTCAATCCTCATCAGTTACAGAGGAGAGTTCCTTTCTGATATAGAAACAGAAAGGGAAAGCCCATGGGATGTAGCTTCCATGAGACAAGGGGTTGCCTAGTGGAGCATCACCTGGTAGGAGATCATATTCGTCTCATGCAGGGAATACTCTTTGTTTGCCCATTTCTTTTCTTTTTAACTGTAAATGTGGAACAAAGGATATCAGAAAACTCCAATGCTGGTGGTTATCGTCTCCAAGTGGATGAATCATCAGAATGTGTAGTGAAGCTAGGGTTTTAGGACATTCCATCTTGGTCAAATACTTATATCATACAAAAACTATGATAACAAAAGGAGGGAGGATGAACCCTCACCTGCATCCTGAGTCAAATTCAAGTTTCATCCAGATCTCTTACCAGATGGAAGGCACATAAAAATAGCTAAATAACAATTTTTGTGTGCCCCATGATACATCATCTTGTGCTCATGCTCAGATTGTATTGTGGGAACATCATAAAATGTAAAGTCTAGAGGTTTTAATGAACTGGAAACTCAACTTTCCAATATTGACAAGCTAGAATATAAAATTATAACCACCTATCTTTTCTATTTGCTGAGATATTATATCTAAGAAACCCATCACAGTAGCTCTGCCCACCTCTTCCTCTTTTGAAAGTAGTTGCTTACCTACACCTACTTCTCTTTATAACCAATCAAAAGTTAACATTTTCCAAAAGTGAAATTGTATTTCCGATATATAATTACCTCCTCTCACATGTCTTTCTAGACTTGTATTTCCCTCAATCAGCACAAATTTTTGCTCACCACTAGCCTTGTTACTCCCACTTATTACTGCACACTAACATGCAAGTGATCATACAGCAACTCTCCACCAATAGGAGTGCAACACTACCCCTATTGTATATAGTACCTTCTATAATTATACACATGTTAATCACTTTGAGAGTGGCTATAATTAACTACACCAATTCACACTAGAAGTGGGGGAAAATGGGTGGAAAATGTTAAATTCCAATATGATACCTTACCTCTCCTCACAAAAATCTAGAATCGCACATTGAACTGGTGTAAGTCCAGTAAGAAGATGATACCCCTTTAGGAAGCACCCGAAAGGAAGACCATGTGATAAGGAATTAAAAACAATACCCCAATGGGATACAGCACCACTTTAGAGACAGGTATACCTATTTGCCCTTTAGTAATGTGTCACCAAAATGTAAAGGGTAGGAACATGGAGGAGTCTCCCCAAAAACGTAATACAGAAATAATGGGACCCCTGGTGTAAAGTAGCTAAGGCATGACAGACCGTAAATGGAAGTTCAGCCTCAACCAGCACCTGGTGGAATCTGGAATTGTACATAAGGTTCGAGGTAGGAAGAGGAGCTGCCCTACCAAGAACTTGTCTCCACATGTGCGCATCTCCAACAGACCAGAGCCATCACTTCATGGGCTGATAATCATGGTGTTGACCCATTAGAATTCTGCTGCTGCAGTAAGAGCAGTCATAGTCATGACCACCCAAAACTACAAGTGCATAACTCCAAAATTAAAAGAGGAGAGAAGATAAATAAATCATAACTTTCCAAGAAACAGAATGAAAACAGAAAATAAATTAACTAAAGGAGAAATTCACAAAATTAAAAACATCTAATCAGTAGGACTGCTAATTGAGAAGTGATTAGCATGTGCATGATTAGATAGGGCACTAGTTGCATTAGGAGGGTTGCTGCATGATCATTTGCATATTAATATGCAGTAATAAGTGGGAGTAACAAGGCAAGTGGCAAGCAAAAACTTGCACCAATTATAAGGCAGTACAAGTCAAGAAAGCTACTTGTGAATGGAGGTAAGATATTGTATCGAAAGCACTCATTCTGAATTACGTAATCCTGTCAAGGCAATATGCTGATCAGGATGAGATTTTTAAGACCTAAGTACAGTTTTGTTAGGAAGCCCAATAAATTACAGTGGAAATTTTGTAATTCTTTTATTTCCAAATGCATATATAAAACCTATACATATTATCATTTTTTACATCATTCACATCTGAAATTCAATGAGGCTTAGTAAGTATGATACATCAGTACAAAAAGACTTCCTAACATTGTTAGTAGTAGAGGCAGTTGCTGAACCATGTTTTAAAAAATTACTGAAATTTATGAATTTATTTATAAATACTAATAATATATATATATATATACACATACATACATATATATGTAATATAAGGTAACAGAAATGTCACAGTATTTTACAAAATACTGGTATGCTAGTACTAAGACTAACAAAGAGTAAGACATGTACTTTGCAAAGTCCAGTTTTATGCTATGGTAATATGAGCTGAGTATGCACCACATGATTTACAACTTGTGGCAGAATTTAATTAGATATGGTTTAAAGGTCATTAAAACAAAAAAAGACAATAAATATAAATAAATATATATATATATATACTGTTACAAGATTAAACAAATCAATCAACCCTGTAGAGATGGAGAAAATAACAAAACATTTGATATGTATTTAGAAAGTCACAGGTGAAAGGCCACGTCATCTTGTTTGTTGCCTCGCATTCAAAATTTTATTGAACTACTGTTGTCAATAAATTTGGTATCAAACTGTAGATTATAATTCAAATTTTAGAACTATACATTACTCAATT
>NW_013666384.1:21646-23798 GCF_000517525.1 Limulus polyphemus | reverse complement strand
AATTATATAATTACTGAAAATAACAGATAAAATATAAAGTTTTTCTTAAAAAATGATTGTTAACTATCTGGACATTATAAAGATTTTGCATGTGAAATTTCAAAATTTTCTGATGCATAAAAGCATTTTTAATCTTAAAATGAAAAGTACTTTGTATGATATATAGACAAGATGTAAAAAGAAAAAAAAAAGGCATTAATTTACAAACCTTAAGACTTAATCAAAAATTAGATAGTTTGCATATGAAAGCATTGTAATGTTTACTAATAAACTGCCAAATTTCATTAACATTTGCTTACTAATTTAAAAGTTACAGCATGAAAACTATAACAAGCACAAAATGGTTATGAGGTCTTCCAAGAGACTGAGCCGAGGTTGAAAGAGCTAATTAAAAAAAAAACTGATATTTTGTGTACGAAAGCTTTGTAATGGTTACTGATAATCTGTGAAATTTCATGAAGATATGCATACATTATCAAAAGTTATAATATGACTACTTTCGTGGTTACTTTGGTGGTTATGCACCTAGACCCATAGTCAAAGAGATAAAGTGCAAGGGGACAAGTCCCCAGAAGAGGAGGAAAGCCATGGAGAAAACAGTTGATAGCAGTGTCCATGAAAGGGTACAGCCTAAGTGGGATAGCAAGTGGGGCAACCCTAACTGAACATAAAATATTAGAAATAAAATGATTATATAATAAGGAAACAGAAGTAAGTAAGATGGAGAAAAAATCCTTGATCATCCTCTCAGGAAGACCAACTCTTCCAAAAAAGCAAGAAAAAGAGCCATGATCATGAAGAAAAAGAGGGCAAGGAAGATACTGATAAATGTGAAGTTGAAACAGAGGGAGGGCCCATGAAGTAAAGCAAACCAATTCATTAGGGTATACAGGCAAAGGAGATCAGAAGTCATTTACCTGAGTTATGAGCATAGTAAACAGAAAAGGAGGTATCTGCTCCTCATTAGGGAGAAAAGAGTCAAAAGCAAAAGCTGGAGGTGGAAGAGCTGGTCAAAATCATCCACAGGCAAGGCAGGCTCCACAGAAGGCAATGAAACAGAATGATAAGAGACATGAACTGAAGAAGAAGGCAGAAGGGGTATCAACCACATGATGCACGATAGTGATAACATGTTGAAAAACAACAGTGGTGAACATGTTGTTACACTATGTATCATCATAGTTCTTCAAGATTGCAGTAATGTAATATCTCAAAAATATTTCTAATACCCCATCATGGATTGCAACATGAGAACTTTCACATGCCAGACATACCTCTACTAAGAGAGCTAAAGGGATAACTACTGAAATGCAGCTCTTTGAACAGTTAAAGTGCCCCTGCCATTGACTTAATTGGAGAAAATGCTTGAAGTGGAATGTCCAGTCCAGAGATTGTTTTTTTTTTGTTTCAGGCATTCATCATTGTCAGAAGCACAAAGAAAAAACGTGGTGGCCAGAGAAAAGAAGTTGCAATCAGGTGGATGGAATGAATGTGAACTGCGAACAAAAGTAATGCAGCACTAAATAAAGAAAGGCAGTCGATGAAAGTGACTAGAAACTCAAAAAGCACAGGAAAAAAACATGTCTGAACACAGGAAGTGGTGAGGAAACAATGAACTTATGATAATGTGTTAATGCTCATGAGGATTACTGTGCATAGAGATTGTTATCCTTCTATTGGAGGAGGGTTTCAATATTATGATAATTACTTCTTTGGATGGTGTAATACACATAAACATGTGTAGGGTTGACATGCAAGGGTATTCCACAACAAATGCTGCTGAAACATACAAAAGGGTTATAGACATACGGCTGCACAGGACAATTCAAATACTTCACTTAGACATTGGTAGGAAGATAAACAGCAGAATAGGTAAGGATAAGAAGTTTGGTTTGCTCATCTTTCCCATTCTTATGAAAAGAAATAGGTGCAACACCCTGACCTGTCACCTCAGAATGAATTTCATTCTCCGGAATGCTAAAAATACCAGCCACAGCAATCACTCCCCTAGAGAAATTCACAGTGTTATTAGGGGTGATCTCAATGGGAATTTCCCTGGAGCAGTATATGACAAAAATAACTTCCCATCATTTGGTCTAGATGTTTCAACTAGAAGTTTTCATGATTGATAATGGCTGGAGACGGCTTAAAT
>NW_013666384.1:15030-21554 GCF_000517525.1 Limulus polyphemus | reverse complement strand
TCTCAAAGTGGGTTCCTCGTCATCGAATTTCATGATTGATGTTTTTACTGATCAAGGGGAGCCAGCATGCCTCTCTCCTATCCTTTTTTGGATAAAATGGGTGATATTTTAACCAAACTGTCATCAGACAATAATTGAAGGGTGAAAAAGTAAGAAACAGGTGTTGAGGTAGATAAAACAGTCAACTGGATAGATTTGAGGTTATCCACAAGATAAAAATAAGGTGACTACTGACCACAATCCACAGTGGAAAATTTAATCAAGATTAAAATAGCATAGCATTGCCAGGGTTTGTGCAGCACTATACCTAAACACCAATACTAGGCATAATATCCACAGCACTCCAACGTTGATCCAATACCAGTACTCTGTTGACCCTAGCCACAATTATAATTACAGTCACGTTAATAATAAACTGTAGACAGAATCTGCATATATAAAGTACGAATTAATATATATTGTAATTAGCCTAAAAATTTAAGTTATCATGATGAATGTATTATTAACGCAAATGATAATCTACCTTTTCGCTGAATGATAACTCGCAGAAGAGGCCTTGCACTGGTGACAGCTCGAACAAAATTATCATCATTGTTGATAGGTAAAAGATCACCATGCACAGGATCTGTGTAGCAGATGGTGAATGGTAAATTAGTCAGCTTGTGAAACTCTTCTATTAATCTGCAGAAATCCTCATACTTGGTCAGCTGTCTTGAGTTCAAAGAAAATCTCCTGAAATCTGCCTCAAACTAATAAAATATCAAATAAATGTATTTCAGGATAGAACTTGTAAAACAATATATTTTAGTATATAACACATGACTTTGAGTAATATAAAAGTTTGTGAAGACCACCATATATAGTGTATAAGTATAGAAATGTATTAATGTTCATGCTGTTGAATAATGTGCATGAAAACTTGTGTGGACACTTGAGTCAACAACGTGTTCTCCCAGTCTGCATGAGCTCAACAGAATTATATATCAGCAAGAGTAAAGGCCTGTACAACTGAAGCCTGGAAGAAGTTCTGTGACAAAGTATAAACAAGTACAACATTTGTTAAAGCTAGTACTCCAGCTACCACAATAGCAGCTACACAATACCAGGTTTAACTTGTACAGATAATCCATCAGGAAGTTTTGAGGTACAAGTGCAAAACAGACCACTACACAAACATATGGGCTACTTCCCTGTTTAATGAGTGTAGAAGTCTTAGCTGTTCTAGCCCTTCTGGATGGAGGCAGGTATGAAAACTGACATGTATACTTCGGGCATCTAATGCTTGAGTGTTTAGTGGGTTTAAGATGTTTATAATAAGTGGACAATATCAACTAGATATGAAATATATGGTCAGTAACCGAGTTAGTTATATTTCTCTGAAAGATGGAACTTTGCTACTAGTGGCAAATAAATGTGTGCTCATAGTTGACTACGTATTTGGGAGTTGTTTATATTTTTAATGTATTGTGAATCACATGATAATATGTTTTGAAATTTGTTCATTAAGCTTTTTGATGAGAAATAGTATGAATAAGCTGCCCTATTGGATTTATGTAAATGAAGCCACAAACCACTGATAACAAAATATGCTGAAATCATTTCCTCATGTTTAAAAAATATACTTATAAATTTTATATCACACTAAAGTGTTATTTAGAAGTGAAGGTATGATTAATCTAGGCTGAAGAGTAGACAATGGTAGCCATGTTTGGTTTATGCTATTGGGAGGTGCTTTCACCACATAGTTTCCTAGAACTCAACTTTTCTTCTGATGCATATGAGACTGGATTCACTTATTAGCAATTAGCCATGTTTTCTTAGAGAAAAGATAGTTCAGAATGTTTTCAGATAGATGGTTGTTTTTTCTGTTGGTGAATCAGATCATGACCAAGGGTTGCTATGCTCTTGCACACGAATCACAGTGGACGAAGATCATGGGCGATATGTGGATGTATGTAAACCTGGCTATACTGATGTTATGTTTTTTATTTAAAGCCATATTTGCTCATGTAAGAGTAACTTTTGCAAATCTTTTAACTGTTAAAGATAAATTATCCTGTTAGAATAAACATTTTAGGTGAAGAGTTTCTTACATTCCCAAAATTTATGTTTGTGGTCCTTATCCTACCATTCTCATCATTAAGTATTAAAAAAGGAAAAAAAAAATTAATGCATCAACACTATCAATTCTCTTAACACTCTTAAACAACTTAATCATATCCCACATTAACTCTTCCATTTTTAAAAGAAAAGTTTCAGAGATCTTAACCTGTCCTCATATGACAACCTTTCCATCTCAGGTATCATCCTAATAGCCTTCCTTTGAACTATCTCCAACTATTTACCATTCACTGTCCTTTTTAAGGTAAGGAGTCCAAGACTAAACAAAATACTCTAATTATTTAGAATCCTAGCCAGAGACCTATATAATATATTGTATCCTCTTCATATTCATATTGAATGTGTAACCTCTTCAAAAAATGTCAATATTAGTAAGAAAGGATTTCCTGATATCTTATTTGAACAACTCTTTTAATTTTCTATTTAAACTTATTAAATTTATAATGTTTTTCTTTAATTTCATCCTTTATATTCTTTATGAGCCAACCTGATTTTAAAGTTCCAGCCACCCCTTGTTTTGTTCACTTGCCTAATTTACAACAGATAATTCTTGTTGCATTCCTTCAAAATTCGCATCTTAGAAATTTGTAACCAAAATATTATTATTCCTTATTTCCATATGCAGTAAAAACATAAATCTAATTGAGCAATGATCACTTGTGCCTATATGTTCCCGAATCCACCCTGGAAGTTAATAAAACTAAAGTTATAATTTTCCTATACTAAAAATATATTTCCAATAGGTACTTACCTCCTCCCACATAAATAGCTATTCTCATTCAGTGCTGCCATCTATATACAAAAAGTTTTTCACATGCCACATGTCTTGAGCTCCAATGTACCTTACAATCAACTGGTTCAGATGTGTTTTGCATGTAAATCATCATGCGAAAACCCTACACTAATAAGAGTGCAACACACTCTCCTGGCACACGTGACTCCTTCCATTCAATTCTACCGAACTATCACTTCGAGTTTTGGCAGAAAATGAAAGCACCAGTTTTCAGTGGGAAGGAAGGGTGTGAAGTGTGAGAAGAAGTACCTATCGAATATATATTTTCAGTATAGGAAAAATTATCCGTTCCGATACGGTACATTACCTCTGCTCAAATAAATAGCTAGAATCCCACATTTAATAGGTTAGAGGGACCAGTGGGAGGGAAAAACAAAGCAGCATTCCTCGAAAGCATCTGAAGAACACCCTAAAAGAACAGATCCACACAGTAGAGGATTATATGTGGGAGACCACACCACATCTGTACCAGATATACTCTTCACCCAGCGTGGAATGACGTGTTGCAGACATGGGTGGAAAAAAGGAAGGAGCACATCCCTACAGAAGAGAACAATGGTGGGATAATGATCTGAACCACCAGATAACAAATCTTAATCCAAAAGAGTATTGGAATGTGTGTGAAATTAAAAGGATGTGCCCCTAGGTATAGAGTGGCTAAAGCATGACGGACCACACACGGCAAGTCAACTACAACCCAAAACCCAGCCACCAGGAACCATCCATGTGGGGGTAGGAAATAGAATCATACCGACAGTAAGTCAATTAAAATCCAAAACTCAGTCCCCAGGATCAGACATCCATGTGATGGTAGAAAAAATTATCATACCACCAGCAAGTCAATTACAATCCAAAACTCAGCCACTGGGAACAGACATCCACGTGGAGGTAGGAAAGAGGATCATACCAATAGCAAGTCAACTGAAATCCAAAACCCAGGCATCTGGTAGGGGTAGGAAAGAGGATCATTCCATCTTCACTTCAAGTTCATCAGACCGGAGGGAATTTCATATGAACGGGACACATGATAGCAATGCGATAAATTGTTGGACTTATCTGTGAATCTGACATCTGGATAATTGGTAAAGATTTCTCTGCAATGTAAACTATCTCACTCAATCAGCAAGTACCATCACTGTGACTCACAACACAGATGGAGGAACAAGAGTATAATTGAGTGAGAAAACAAAGACACCTATAATACATGTGTGAGGACTTGTGTTGATTAGTTCAGCTCTGAATCCAAAACCCAGCCACTGGGAACCAATATCCATTTGGGGGGTAGGATGAGGGATTCCAATTGAAGGAATGAACTGTAATTTTGACAGCTCACTCCAAATCTACCACAACCACCTCAGATAAACTTGCATAGAGATTAAGAATCTTGTCATCCTCACCAGCAGAACACCACTGTCTTCTCTCAACTGAATGGTTTTATCATTATATGTATTGTCCATCATTATGACATTCAGAAGGATGCCTCTATGATCCACCACCAAAGCAGCTTGGAATTGGAAAATGATAAGGTCTCCCATTCTCCACTGCAAGAAAAATGGGGGAGAAAATGTGTTGGAGTCTGGAGGAAGGACAACATCAGAGTGTGCAATGGGTGACCACAAAAATCTTATTTTGAAAAGCAGACAATACCTGATTTATTCAATTGAAGGCATGGCACAGATGGGCAGCTATCCCCTTGTGCTTTACCCAGGAAGTCCATGAGTATGTACACTCTGGAATAGGCATATTAATGAAGCAACTATATTGCAAAGACAAACCTGCAAGCAATGTTGTGGAACATCCCATCTTAACAGTGAGCATGTTATTGCCATGGAAATTAGAAATAAACAGTCAACATGGCCTGACAGTGTGGATATGACTATGAGAAGCATACCTGGTCAGGTACCACTCACCACAAAGCAAGATCCAGACAATAAAAAAAAAAAAAGAATAGGGAAAAGTCCCTGAAAAAAGTATATATATAAGATAACTTACTAAGACATAATCTCACCAAAGACTGAAGAATGGCAACAGATGGAAGACAAAAAACCCGAAGATGAAGACATAGTAATTGCATAGATAGTGAGATATCAATGTATGTGAGGTAGTCCACATGCCCGATTTAAGAATTTCCTGGAAGGGACAATGGAGATGAGATGTCAGGGAAAAGGTAAGGTGCCATATATGATGAGAAGACACCTGGAACAAATTACAGGAAGATGATGATAAGGAAGAATAAACCAATCAAATTAAAAACAAACCCAATAGGTCAGGATGAAAGGAGAAAGGTCACGAACTGAGGATGTCTGCCAAAGAATGAATAGGTGGGAACAAGCATCATGTAACATAACAACAAAGAGCACTGACAGGACATAGTAGCCTATCCGAATCTGACTGAGGATAAAGGTAGAAAATAGAAGGAAAGGAAATTGGTGAGAAGGAGGAATTACCCTTCGAGCCGCTGAAGTTTTGGGAAGGATAGATTGATCCAGATAAAGGAGAATATATGTGGAATGATAAAGAGTATGTGAAACATTGATGGAAAATTAATCCAACCAATGATTTTCACAAGCTAATAGGAGAAGAAAATAAGTCTTAACTCTTTCAGCATGGGCTTGATCTCTGGGACTAACCTCATAACCATTTTGTGCTTGTTATAGTTTTTAAGCTATAATTTTTTAAATTAGTAAGCGTATGTTAATGATATTTGGCAGATCATCAGTAAACATTACAATGCTTTGATACGCAAAGTATTAATTTTGTTATTAAATCTTAAGGTTTTTAAAGCGATGTTTTTCTAATGCCATAATGTTTTTTTTGCATGTTTGTTATCCAACATGCAAAGTAATTTTCATTATAAGATTAAAAATACTTCTTTGCCTCAGAAAATTTGCAAATTTCACATGCAAAATCTTTATAATATCCAGATAGTTATCAAATGTTGCTTAAGAAAAAACTTTATCTTTTCTCTATTATTTTCAGTAATGAATCTCTGTATAGGTTTGGTCGATTTGACCGATCTCGTAACCACGTTAAAAAAAAAAGGGAAACAAATACAAATTATGCCTTTTTCGTTCTAGAATGACTACAAATTATAACATGAAAACATAAAGTTTAGACTAAATAGCTTAAGTCTCATAACATTATATATTTAGCTTAGTAACTAAGCTGTATTTCAGTCTAAAAAAATATTAAATTTTGAGCAGACTAAAGACACAACCTACCTCCTTGAAATTATAGTTCAAAAGAAAGAGATGGTATCCATACACATTAAAATGGCTGAGAAAGCCACTAGGGGGACATTCTGAGCTTCTGACTGGTTATTCATGTCATATATAGAAGTAAGTGTATATAAGGGAGCATTTCCAAAAATGGAAAGAGGTGGGTGGAGTGCCACTGTGTTTGATTTATTACATGAGCAATATCATAGCAAACTTAAAAGATAAGCTATAAAATAAAGTCTAGCTATAGACTATAGTATTTTGACATCACAAACATCTAGTTTGAACCAGTACTGCAATCAACATACCACATGACACACAAAAATCAATGTTAAACTGTGTTTTTACAATATTTAAATTAAGAAATTGAGTAAGGTATAATACTAAAATTG
>NW_013666384.1:6313-15020 GCF_000517525.1 Limulus polyphemus | reverse complement strand
AGTTTGATACCAAACTTATTGACATAAATTCATGAAATACTAGTTCAATAAAATTTTGAACACAAGTTTCTGGAAAGGGTTAAAGGATAAGTCAAAAATTGAGCACGAGGACAGCAAGTTCAAATGGAAGGAAAGTGAGGCAGTGAAGAACCACATTAATATCCCAATTTAGAAGTACTACACATCGAGGTGAACAACTAATCCAGAAGTAATGCAACAAGAGGGAAAGGGTAGGAGAGGTGAAAACTTTACACTACCTGGAAAAAATTAAAAATGTGGGATAAGGCTGCCCGATAACCTACTATCAAGGAGATAGAAGACCCCTGATCAAACAGCTAAGTAAGGAAATCCCTAATGTGAGGAACAGTGGGTCGGGCAGTGGAAAACTTCTGACCTAAAGATAAACATCCCTAGGGGAAGAGCAAATGGAACAAACCAAAAAAGAAGCAACCCACCGGGACAAACCAGATCTCCTTGCCAAAGACTGAATAAAATCCAGACATGAAAACAAAGGATATATAGGGCTGGATGAAATGCCAATGACCAAGGTTGACATAGAAGGGAAGGAGTAACAGAAAGAGGTAATGGAGGGATAGATTGGAGCTGGAGCAGCCATGGGAACCACAGATGTGCTGGCCACTAAAGTGCAATCAGAAGGACATGACACAAGGTTGCATGGATGATCAAGATCACCCCATGAAGAAGAAGGATGGGAGAATAAACATACAGGTATTTGTTGGTCCGATCCTGACTGATAGCATTGACAGCCAGAGCAAGATTATAAGGAACTGGAGACCAAAACAGAGGTAATTTGGTATTGAGGGATGTGGCAAATGCATCTAGGTGAGGAGTACCCCATTGAAGGCATAGTCACTGGAAAACAAGAGGATCGAGAAACCACTCTGTTGGATAAACTTCATCAGGAGAGGAAAGATGATCTGCAACAAGACTGAATGCACCCAGAACATGACACGCAATGAAACAAATATTGAGCGTGTGGGCACAAATAAAGGAGATCCAAGGTCCAAACACAAAGAGAATGATGCCTTGGTGATTGAGATAAGCCACCACTGTAGAATTATCAGAATGGATCATGACCAGACAATTCCTGGCAAGATGAAGAAAATGATCCATAGCATCTGAGATAACAGACGATGGGAAAGAAAATGGATGACAAGTTCCTTGGATAATACCCGAAAAATTCACAGATATGTAGCAAAAAAAATCACCAAAGGGGAACAAAATCGGTCAAGCGAGCCCTCACTGAACCAGAAACCACTGGGTAGTCACCAGTACTATTGGCAACATTTCCATCTGTATCGAATAAAATGACGAGATGAGGAACCCCTGGAGGTAGGAACAGGTAACAGCTGGGGAGGAGCTGAACAGGAAACAGTAATAGGGGCATGGCTAGGCTTAGAATGAGACAAACGATTTACCAAAGAAGAAAGGGTAGTTTATTGTTGCACCAATGCCACATGGGATTCCAAAGTCTCAGGAATATTACTAAAAATAAACTACTGTAGAAAAGAGGCCAAGGCAAACTGCTGTCACCTTCAACTATCTGAAAAACAAAATGCTCAGCATGAACCCTAATATTTTGGAAATGGGGGGGAAACCAAACACTGAGGGGAGGAGAAGGCATCGTGCAATAAAGAAGGACAGGGATCATATGAAATTAAGGAAATAGATAAAAAAAGAACATACCTAAAAAATTGTCTAAAAAAGTTGTATTAGGCCTAGCTGATTCCACAATAGAGGCATAGGAAGACATGGCAAAATCAGGTGGAGGAAAATAGCTGTCAAAATCCTCGTCAAGCCAAACAGGTTTGCATTTTCAGGAGGAATAGAGGCAGGAGTCAGGAGAAGTAGGTTGACTCATATAATGATCAATCTCATGGGGGATGACAGCCAACAAGTCCAAAGATGAGTCACCCCCACCTGTAGCCTATGCGAGTATGTTAGTAAAAGGTATCATCTCTGAAATGGTAACCTGAACTTTGGAATTTATTGTGTAAAAATAAAAACCAAACAACTGTTTGATGAAGAGAGAGAGAAAAAAATAATAATTAAAAACTGGGAAATTAAATTATTTGAAAAGTAGTTAACTGCTGAAAAACAAAATATTAATCCACTTCAGAATAATAACAACAACAAAAAAGAAAATAATGAAGTTAAACAAATTTGAAGAACACTACAAAAATGTCTTGATACAAGTACTGCCAAATGAGAAATGATAGTTCGATAGAACTGAATAGAGGGAATGGAGGTAATGTACTTTATCAAAAACAGTATTGTTCCCTGTAAGTTCCCTAATGAATTGGTGATGAAAACCATAGTGAGCAGTTTCTTAAAGATCCTCTTTGTCATCATTTGAATCAAACAATTCCCAATCTATATGCCAGAAATTAAAATCCTGCATAACAATGATCTTAATAATATCTTAAATCCAACCTGATGTTCATCATAAACACATTCCTGCCTACATTCGTTCCCTTGTGCCCTCTATATCATGGCAATGTCAAGCATTTATCAAGACCAGAGGTGGCACAACTAAATATCAAAACAAGAAATAGACTGTGTGACCTCTTTCTGTCAACTAAATTGGTGGCATTATCTTTAAATCTAGGTTTTCTAACTTAGAAAACATTTTCCTATTTGCCAATTATTTGATCATTGCTGTAATACATTTGGTAGGTTGGTTTGTTAAAAGAGATACATATATGTGTTTAGATGACTGAAATATGAGTCAGCTTACACCATACAATGTCCATAACTGTTTTATACCAGTTTTGACACTTCCACAATGCAGTCTTGTAAAACATTACCAGAACCAAGAAAAGTGTGACTGAATAATTTTTCTACCATTCTATAACACAATACAATGAGATCATTTTTTATTTTTGCATTAACTTCTATATTTATAAATTTTCTTTAAATAATTAATTCTATTGTATAAATATAGTTTAGACATACAGATATATCAACATGAAAAACATAATATAATATGCAGGAGTTCTAGAATAAAAGTCGTGTTTTAATAAATCAATACAAAAAATAATTATATAATTATTCTTCAGAGAGCATTTGTATTTTTAACATGAATTTTTCAGCATCACACAATCCTTGAATGTAATCATCAATAGACTATAGGCCTCCTTTTCCCATCACTATAGGTAGGTAGTATGAAAGTTGCTCAACCAGCCATTACCTCAAGCAGTTGTCAGGGCATGAATGTGTAATGTGGTTAGTAAAATAAGTGAGACTGCACAGTATTGGAGAAATATTTACCAGAATAAGTAGAAGGGAAGAATAACTCCAGTAAAATATATATACATATTATTGAAGTAGTCTTACAGAAAATCCCATCTCAATAGTACACATTGCACAGGGGCAAATGGTTTTAAAAAGTTCTGTTATCCTCCACTCAATGAAGATTTAAGGAAATACTGACTATGTGGTGGGTTCCATAGCCTGCATACTATACATACCTAGACAAAACCTGTGATGAAACTGTATTGTGAAATAAGTTATGTGACATAAATATGTTGGAGGTAATCTACAACACTACCGGCATGATATCATAGAGGACATCAACAGCAAGAGGTATGACAAGCCATGAGATAACAAACTTGATGGGAGGATATGTGAAATAAGAAAAGTATCACTACTCATTGAAGAATAAACTAGCTGAATGAAGTGTATAACCAAACTGTTCAAAATGGAAGGAGATTTGAGAAAGAGGAATCCAATGGCAAGAAAAGATGTTGATTGCCCAGAAAGAGGGCAGTACCAGTGAGATAACAAGCAGCTAAAATAACACAAAGGACATAATAAAGAATGGAACAACTATATGTAGAAGAATGAGAGAGGAATTAATGCATATCTGAGGAAAAAAGCAATACAGGGAACAAGTGGCCAACAAGTTTGAACAGGGGGCATGTTAGAGCCATAAGAAGAAATTGAGGGATCAGCACAGAAGAGGAACTGGGTGAGAACAACTGATGAAAGAGGCTCTGAAAAGATCCATAAGAATTGGGGAAAAAGAAATTAAAATATAGTATTAACTGTTGCATTGACTGTATGTTCAGATGAACTGTATCTGAAGCTGAAAAAGTTTGTGTTTTGGTAAAGTCACTAAGACTACTTTGAACTGCTAACAAGATAGAAGGCAACTGGCTGGCATCACCCATGCACATTATCTTCTGCCACATAGATAGGTAGGTATCCATCTTCATTAGCACATAAAGCCAATACTGGGCAATGACTGTTATTACATGATATCTAGGTAGGGTACAATAAGTGGTTTCCCTTTCGGAGCCAATAGTTGACTGTAATATAATGTTAAAAGATAACAAAGGACCAAAAGTACTTCTAAGCTATCCTATCTATTAAACTAAATCAAACCTGTTAGATTTTGTGTATGGGCCAGATGCTTTACAGAAGATGTCTTTTGACTTGTTGGCAATAATTTTCAACAATAAACAAACAGCACACATCCACATGTTTTAAAATTATATATATATATATATATATACACATACACACACACACACACTTATAACAGGCCTTGACAAATACTTTCAGATCTAAGAGCCAACGCAAAAACTCGTGAACCAGATGTGCCTAACTTCATTACTGTTTGTTCCATGAAGTGGGAGCCACACTAGTGCCCCAATTATCCAAGTCTACAAATGTTCTTTATACTGTTGGTTATCATGGTGGTAGCCAGAGCTTTAAATAATTGTCTCTTTTCATCAAAGTCCACAAAGGCTGGCTCAGTTACTTTAGAACATAATTGATATGATGAATTATTCTTCTCTGCTCTGTTATTACAATACAATCTGTGATAATTTCACTTTAGAAATTGCCACTATATGCTCTTTATGGTCAAACTCACAATCACACAGTCTAAATCTAACAATTTATCTATCCTGTTTCATAAGTTACCAATAATTGAACAAGCTTAAATTTTGGATAAAATCATATTTTACTCACCAAGCCAAACTGTATATTAAGTAGTATTACACTGCATATAAATGTACCACCAAACCCTTTATTAACCAATACTTTTACCAATGTCAGTACCACAGCTGCAATATACAACACATTCCTAATTACATCCACTAAATCCAATTTTAAACAATTTACTCATGTAACAAATGCTCAGCATTTATGAAATAGTAATAGAAACACTAATTTACTCAAATTCTCCCTCTTGCTTATCTAAAACTAGTAGTATTAAAAAGCTATAAATGTCTGATGATCTAGTTTTAAGCCTAATGTCAAAACTTTATAGGCTTAGCTGTACCTATAGTAATGACACCTAAAATTAAATTAACTAAAATACACTAAAATAAAAACCTTAGAGTTTAAAAATATTTAAATAATACTTTTATTTTCCAGAAAAATGCTATAACCTACAACTTCAATTACTTCTTTGCTCAGAGTTCACATCTTCCATCTATTATTCTCCACAACTACCTCTATCAAGAAACCAATTTGCAAAGAAATTTTTTCTTATTTCAACCACAAACTGTTTTTAGAACTATGCAGAAAATCATTGATTACAAAACTGTTTCTAACACATTTTTCTAAATTACTTTTAACTATAAATTAATATGCCCTTTTAACAACAGAAGTCAAGCTGTT
Organism: Limulus polyphemus; assembly: GCF_000517525.1. Lineage (NCBI taxonomy): Eukaryota > Metazoa > Arthropoda > Merostomata > Xiphosura > Limulidae > Limulus > Limulus polyphemus. The sequence goes on along the minus strand of NW_013666384.1, from coordinate 9,368 downwards.
TCTTGTTAGAACAAAAAGACACATATGAAATTTTCTATTATTTATGAATTTCTCCAGGATACTTCTGAAAAATAACAAAAAAGTCTTCACTTGCTGTAGCTCATTGCTAAGTTTCTTTACAGTTTTGAGATTAATCTTTCATAGCTGGGGCTCAAGCTATTCTGGAACATTTTTTACTTTAACAGAAATACAATTTAAGTAAAAATCCCCCCTTGATAAATTGATCAACTCAGAAATCTCATTTCCTTTACTGAATAAAATCCTCTAGTACTTAAGCCAAGTTCCTTTTTATCTATGAATCTTTTACACAAACAATATCACTCTTTGTCTCTTTTCACAACTAGAGTAAGCATAAAACCCCTTTATATCTGAGTATTTGAGCTAAGAGACTTCATAATTCTTCTTAGTCTTAATTAGTTTTCAGGACTTATTTCAATGAACCACAATCTTTTTTTACTAGTATATTTACTTTATAAATTTGTAATTTTAGAGTATTTATTATATTAGTAATCTGATTATTCTATTCATCCATTTAAGAATGGGCTTTGGAAGCAATAAATTGCTTCTCAACAAACTTGATCAAGCTACATGCAATGTTATATTCCAGTCTTTCTTTTCCATAATATTTTGCAATTTTTGAAAATTGGATTTTCCATAATGGGAGATACAATACAAACTGGTTTCAATAAATAAAAAAAAGATCATGTAATGACTGCTAATAACTAATTGCTTTTATTACATCTCATTTCTAACAAAATTCCATCTTAGCATTAAAAATTAGGTTTAAAACATTTCTGTAGTAAAATCCCTATCTAGTAATATCTCAATTAATAGTAAAAATTACGAGACATTTAAGTTACAGACAGATATTTGAGGACTATCATAATCATATTTTGACTTTGCTGAGTTAAGGATTATCCCTGATTCCAACACAATTATTTATATTGAAACCAACTGTTTAGGTAATTTTTTTTTACTTAAAATGTTTCAGTTCAATTTCATATAGGGATTGATGACATCATTTGTTATTGAATGGATTGTTCTAAATATGAGAATGTGTCTAATAACTCAATTGAGAAATGAAAGAAATTAGCACTTAATACTGACAATTTGGTATATCAAAAGAAGTGCTAGAAAATTTAGAATAGGAACAAAAAAAGATCACTTTTTGCAAAAATCTGTCATTGGTGAAATAGGTAACAAAAACAGAGACTACAATAAATTCATCATAAAATAAGAATTTTTAACACAATTTTATGAGAAAATTCAAACGTACAAACTAGTAATCTGTTAGGCAATAAACTCACCTAAAATCAAGTCTAATACATCAATAAGGAGAATTACTATTTAATGACTGGTAGCCAACATTCTGGAAAATAGAATTTAGATTAATCAGATGTTTAGCTATGATTGTATGAATATTTTCTCTTAATTTCCAATAAAATATCTGGGGTTGTATACCAGTTACCTTGTACAGATTGTTCTGTCACATGTATATATATTTGTGTGTGTAAATCAGGCCTCGACAAATCCTAGGTGCCAGGTCACCATGGCGACTAAAAATTTCATCCTGGCACCTAGTATTTTTTCCCATTTTATTCATGTGTAGGGTTGTGCTAAATAAAACTTGAATCGAGAACAGTTCTGGACTCTTGGAAGTCCAGAACTATTTTCACATTCTTTGAGTCCTAAATCAAACTTTGTTTCTAGAAATTTAATGGTGGATTGAGCACTTCTTAATGTTTTTTTCTTTTTTCAGGAATGAAGTGCCGCAGTTGCACAACACATTACTAATTTTACATGATTTTGTTTTTCTTCTTTTTCTCAATTAAATCAATCAGCGTGTGTTAAGATTCAGATGGGACAAAAGGCAGTTAGTTCAGGCAATAATATCAAGTGGTTGTTGATATCATGCACTCTTCACTGTGAAAGTATATAAATATAATCTGGTGCCTCGATTACCCTCACTGGTCCAGGGAAAACAAAAATTGTGGAGAACAGAAATGGCAGATATTCGAGGCACTAGTGTATCTCACTAATTATCCCACTGTTTAGTCTAAATAAAATTTTTCAATATATTTAAGTTCCTTGTTTTGAATTATAATCTTTTAAGTGTTCTTTAATCACATTATCATGAAAAATTACAAAAGTAATCATAATCGTAAAAGCCAAGGTCTGTCAGTCATGCTCTATTTCTCCAAATTTTGTGAGTTACACAAGTTCAATTCAACTTCTTTTACTATAACGATTCCTCTTTTGATTACCTGTTCCTATTTTAGTTGAAATGAATCGCTAACATAGGCATAAATATCTCCTAAGTTTTGGCACATTTTCTGCTATAGACATGGAAGTGTTTTGGAACCTTATAAATGGCTGTGAAAAATAAGTAAAAAATTAGTACAAATCTCAGCTTGGGAATTATTAGAAAAAGGCCTTTGTTAAAACAGACTAAAGATATCAATTATCTGTAGAGAAGACGACAATGCATAACTGGCCAAAACCCCAACACAACCTGAACACGCATCTATGGTTAAAGGATGCCTGTCGTGCAACACAGAACAGCAGATGACAACTGAAGTTGAGTGAAATCTTTAAGAAATCTTAATGCATATTTTTGTATACTATGTTTTAATTACTAATTAAATAAAGTTACCAAGCTACAAATATTTTGGATTCCTGTCTTAATAGCTAAAAATAAAAGAGGCAAGGCTAAGCTTGAAACGGCCAACTTACAATTTGAATGTACACGAAAACCCTGGCTACCATGCAACACCTGAACTTTTGCAACCAAAATTAATTTCTGAGTGACAATTTCTTTAAAACATGTAAATCATTGTCTAGAAATGTAATGGCACAATCATTTAGAGAAAATTTGGGGAAAAGAAAAAAGACTTGGATAATTGGGGCACTAGTGTGGCTCCCACTTCATGGAACAAACAGTAATGAAGCTAGGCACATCTGGTTCACGAGTTTTTGCGTTGGCTCTTAGATCTGAAAGTATTTGTCAAGGCCTGTTATAAGTGTGTGTGTGTGTGTGTGTGTGTGTATATATATT
>NW_013666384.1:0-5313 GCF_000517525.1 Limulus polyphemus | reverse complement strand
TATATATATATATATATATATATATATATATATATACACATACACACTATGTTGTTGTTGGGATTGGGATTCTTCTACAGTAGGTATCTGTGACTTCTTAACGATAAATTCAATGATAAATAAACAGTACGCACTTCACTTGTTTTAAAAATAATACATATATTCAGAACAAGTTAAATGTATGTTCAACAAATTCTCACACTATAGAGATTATAGGCATACGACAAACACTATTTATATATAGTTCTCCTCTTCTTGTCAAAAGTCCACTTAGGCCAATTCAATCACTTTAGAATTTCAGTTGACAAGCCAAACTATCTTCTCTATCACTATTGCACTAGTATTCTGTGTGTGATTCATTTACAATTGTGACACGTGTTACTGTAATCATTTGGTTTTCTTTCTTCAAAATATCCTCTGTTCCTTTTGTTAAAGTGTACTCAGGCTGATTCAATTACTCAAGAACCACGCTTTGAAGGAACAATTCTTCTTGTATCCATTCCTACTGTTAGTCATACTCTAATATATTAAATGCTAACTTCATGCCAAACTTTTCTTTACCCGTAACTTTACTCTTTTCTTTTATCGTCCGTCTGCTGTTTCTGCTCGTCTCACACTATTTATATATTTATCACTTAATCGTCTGTCCTCCTTCTAGAAATCTCTATATTCTTGACGTCATGTATTACACGCAACATTCAATAGTCTCAACATCAATGACTTATAAACACAACTTCCTAAAATTGTCTGCTTTTAACTCATATTATAACAAAAACTTAACAATAATAAGATATTCACTCACAAAAATAAATTAACAGTCTTTTATATCATGACAGAAAGGTTCTTATACCGTGGGTACTTAAGATACAATTGTAAAAAATGTTCCGAGCATCTTAATAGACTCTGATTTGCGTTTTAAAATTAAACTTTTGTTAATTCATTCTATATCTTAAATCTTCAGTTTTGCCAAAAAAAATTAATTTCTAGGCAATTTAATGAAGTCTAGAGTATAAGATTCATACAATTACATAAACAATAAGAAATATTCACCTACAAAACCTGGTTATTTGGAGATGGTTTCATGCCATGGAGTGACAACTTCATGATAGAGTAAATTTTAGTAAATATGATCTCAAAATTTCTGCTAGAAAAATATTTATTTTGAAGGAATTAAATAACTAAATCTAAAAACATTTTTCAAGAATGTATTTTAAAAGTTAGAAAAACAGTGGTTACATGAATTGTTCTTATATTTGAGAATTGATGTTTTATGAAGTGTCTTGTTTTTTAAGTTGTATAATTGTTTGTTTGTTGCTAAAATAGCTTGTTTAGAGCTAATGTTTTATGACTGTTATGTCAAAATCAGCATTGAATAACATAACATTTCTTGTATCTGCCAGCATGTTGGCTTCCAGTCATTAAACATCAATTTATATATTAGAATCTATGTTAGAATTGTGTATCAGGTTAAAAATTTACCAGTTTATAGTTCTGAATTCTTTCTTCTCATAAAATTGTTTAAAAACTTCTTATTTAATAACTTATGTTTGTACTCTGTTTTTGTTATGTTTCACTAATGACAAAGTTTTGACAAAAGTTTTTTTACCTTGTCTCTATTTTTAGTTTTCTAGCATTTAAGTATTAAATTGCCAGTACTATCTACTAACTCATTTTAACCATTTTATTGTTAGAAATGTTATTATAATTTATGCCCATGTCACTTTTATGTGGAATAATGTTTTCTTCATAAGTTGAACCATACATTGAGTAATAGTTGTCATCAACTAACTTGATGATGGTGAACTACAGTCATCAAAACATTGTTAAATACAAAACTTTTTAATACATTATTAGTGTCAATATGTATAATTATGAAAAATTTGCAATACCCTACTTATAAATTTTCATAGGTAAACTACCTTTGTTTATGCTACACTCTCTTTACAATGTTAAGTAACATTTAAAACTGGGCAATTAAATCAATTACCTATAAACATTTGAAATTAGTGTTTCCAATTATTACTCTTTTTGATTATTCCAATTATCAAGATAATGCAAACATTGCCATTATGATTTCTCATTGTTATTTTTGATTAATTCAAGGTTCTTCAGCTTAATCTACTAATGTCACAACTCACAAAAATAATAAACTCATCAAAATCAATGTTTCTGATAATTGAAACTTTTGATTATTTCACCAATTCAAGTCTAATGAAAATAACTAACTAGCTGAATGTAAACAGTTAATGAGCTTGTCAATAAACAGAAAAGCAAATGCCACAAATCATACTTTTGAAACTCCCATTCTATGAAGAACAATACATATCCTTCTTCCAAAAAATTCTAAGTCAAAGAATGCATACTAAATTCCATTAAACCAATCTCATTAAAAATCTCAAAATTTGGCAAATAATCAAACTGTGTAGCAAAATCAACTGTTACCAGTATGATTACCTCTACAGCAATAATGATATAATTTTGATTTCATAATAATACCATGCATGAAGTACTTCTGAATTGCTGAACATAAGAAAACATTTATCACCTAAGGTAAGAAAGTAACACCTAACACAATTTTATTTATCCTTCAAAGCTACCCTTGCATACCAACTCTTGAGATGAATGAAAATTTAAAAACATTTATTATTTTTAAGGAAATCATCAATCTCTGAAACACTACTGCTAATGGCAACTCAATCGAAAGTCAATCATCATGTTAGAAAAATAAAACTGTCTTAACTGCAGCCTAGCCTTTCTTGTTCAAAATCTTCAATGTACATGCCCTCTTGTCCTAACATCTTCAGAATATAGCACATGTATTAACCCTGCTTTGAACCTTTTATTATAAGCCATTAGGCTTTCTTTCATATGGAGATCAAAACTATATATACTATTTCAAGTGAAACCTAACTACTGATCAGTGTTCAGATAATTACCTCTTTTGACTTATAGTTATAATCAATGTCTAACTCTAGCCTATTACTATTTCTACAAAATACTTAAAGATTAATATAGTTTAGTTACTAATGTAGTTCACCTTACTACATATATTCGCATATTATGACAAACTCGATATGTCCATTTCATACGTAATAATTAAAGAACTATGATTCATGTATTTTATAGCAATTAAGATAATCACACATGGTATCCTATACATTATTGCATTAATGATATTTTCTTTATGATTAGTAACACAAAGATTTGCCTTTGTTCAAATTCTCACAAAGTATGAAATCAACACATTTCACATTTGTTTTGAGCAACAAGTAACTTTGGTTTTGAGACATTTGTCAAATATATAAGAACTTTCTTAGGGCTCAGAGTTATATAACTTTATTGAGACATAAAACCCAAAAGCATTAAACCAAATGTTATTCAACTTATTTCATAGAAATGCATAAATGTATTTACTATTTCTTTTATAAAATTGTGAATTAAAAATAATTGAAACACTGAACAAAAAAACCTCATAATTGAATATTATCTTGTAGTGTTGTAAGTTTATAATATTGTGGAAAGTTTTTCGTTAGTTTTTTACAAACTGGAATAAATAGGACTGAAGTACAATCAACACCTTGAACGTAAATAAAGACGCTTCAAACAATGAAAATTGAATTTGAAATACGTTTTCACCGACAGTAACTGGCGTTTGCTTTTAGCATGAAGCAGCTAATTACACCTAACTTGGCCCCAAGTTACAATTTAATGAATTATTATAGTAATAGTAGTATTGAGTGACAAGGTTTCTAGCTATAAGTATAAATATAGTATAATTTATAAAACAAAAGCACTGCAAAAAATAAAACAAAACTGAAGTAGAAACAAAATGCTTCAGAGTTCAATTTTAACGTTGTTTTATAGCGATTTTATTACATTAATCTCCCACTCCCAGTGTTGTGCGGATTTCAATTCTTCTGAGTGTTAGTTGTTAATTGTTATACTAAATATAGCAATTAGTAATAATAATAGTATTATTTGTATTAGTGATAGTAGTCATATGTCGAAGTACTTAGGCCTAACTAACTTGAACTTTTAAAGCATTCCATAAACTTAAAAAACAAACTTACGTTAAGTAAAACTCTTTGATACTTACTTTGCTTTTAACTTCAACTAAATTAGCGCTAAACTTGCTGTAGTTTTGCAAACTGCGAGACATCTTATGTTTAAACTAAACTACACCAGTCTTTCTTCCTTCTTACAGGTAACCATAAACATGTGATAAACAATTTATTTTATCTGTTTTGCGCCTAACCTGGGCGTTGAAATCATGTACGTTAACATTGTATTAAGTGAAATAACATATATATTTGGATTTAACATAAACTGAAAATTTTATATATTTTTTTAAACATATGAAATTAAAAATGTAACATAATAGTAAAATAACTAAAAGAAATTATAAACAGGATTGTTTGTTGTTAAGCGCAAAGCTATACAACGTGCTATGCACACTGCAGGTATAGAAACTCGATATTTATCGTTAAAAGCCTCATACTATATGTCCGCTGTGTGACTGAAGTTAATGGTAATAATGAGTTTGAACTAATTGCGCTTGATACTGCAATTACAGATATTTTTAATCTATTCGGCACCCATTATGCCCTGGGCTAAGCAGTCAGGTCAGAGGTCTTTAGTATTTAGGTAAAGCCGTTCCTGATTTTGGAATATTAACAAAATAAGGCAACCGGTCAACAGCAAGTGCCGCCACAAGATCTTTGTCCGGCTTTGAACCGAATAAAGGGATTGATTGTTGATTTTGTGGCGCGTTCAAAGCTACATGTGCAGAATGTGTTCAAAGGCATCACAATGTGATCCTTGGATCTTTTGACCCACAGCCCGGCAAAATAACCACTAGTCCAGGACCGACCATCTAATAGTAAAATGTTCCAATAATAACCCAAATTCAACGTTTTCTTGTTTTACTTCACATAAAAATTTACTTAAAAAATTAATGTATATGAAATATGTCTATAATTACCACCAATTTATGTTTCATAATTTAACAATACATTTCAGAACTAGTTGCAATACCCTTCCCTGGACAAAAGTTATGTAAATTCATGATTAATGAAAGGTTATTTTAGGACATCAGACCTGCTGTCGTCAGTCGCCAAAATAGCTCTCCGAGTTTCTTCAAATGGTTTCCCCATCTGGCTTGCGTTACTGAGATAACTGTCAATAATTATCTGACAATGCTATTGAATTATGTATAACCAATAGAATGAACAACTTTTACTTTACGATATTCCTTTACGGTGTTACGTCTCCGTTTGTTAATTGATTTTTCCGTAACTTCGTTCCAACTGAAAC
>NW_013666383.1:439731-450301 GCF_000517525.1 Limulus polyphemus | reverse complement strand
GGGTCACGTGACCCTGGTAACACGTCATATTCTCGTGAAGCCTCGAGAGGTTACTAGATATGCGGTATTCTTGTATATATAAGCCCCCAAGAAGTGACGACAACAATGTAATTGAACTGCAGACAGAGATTGACGATTGAGTCGAGCACATGAGTCGTTCGTTGTGAATAATAGCGTTTGTTTTAGCGTCTCTGTGGAAATTAAGTGTATTGCAAAGTTGTATTTGGAAAGAATAAACCAGTTTTATTTAAGAAAGGACTTGTATCGCTAAAGTTTCTTCGGAAAGAAATTATGCGGAAAATTAACTAACGAACAGAGACTTAACAATATATATATATCCAGGTTAATAAATAAATAATTAAATGAAGGAATCAGAAAGAAAAAGAAACAGACAATCAAAAAATATAATCTAATTACAAAATAACAATATTCCGTATTTAAACTACAAAATCACTAAGAACATCAATTATTAATCAGTAATAACATTGTTCAATCATATCTCGTGAACTATATGGGGTTTTTATTCATTTGTTACATCACGAGATTACAAATCATGTGATCGTAATTTACATAATCTTGTGAAACATTAATGATATCTGTACGTCACCGCTAGAGGAAACTGGTGTCAGGCTCATGCTACATGCAAAATACTCAAAATAAATGTGATTATCTAAAAGGTGAATTCGTAGATAAACTAAACGATAGACGGTATAATAAATGAACGATAAACAAAACCAAAACCAAATAAAAACAGAACACCCTGTCTCATATCATTCCAACATTAAATAAGATAAAAGTATTGAAAATGTCTAAGGAACACAAACATAAATCTAATATATCGTTTCTTGGTAACCGTAGCATATATACTTTAATATAGGCGCCGAACTTATCAGGTTTTAGGCCTAGTTTCAGCGAGCTGGGAGGGTCCGGTGCTAGTGAAGATATCTTCCGTTCTTGAGGAGAAATACTATAATTTTTACATCATGAAATCATGGTTTATACGTTAGGTATTTGTACTGATTGATCCATGTCCACAGATGTGAAGTTTGTAGTATTTAGTGCTCTCTCTCAACACTTCTCTTAATTTGGTTGTGTAAAAGTCCCACACTTCACAAACAGTTCCGTTAGCAAAATCAACAGTTTTCACTTATCAAGTTACTAGACTCGTATTTCGCACGAATACCCTTTTGATATCTTAATCTAAGTGATATACTTGAATGTTAGCTATAGGCGTCCTTTTTTTTCTTATGATATATATTAAATTGGGAGAGATATTTAGGACTTTCTTCATCATTTACGATATAGCGATCTATGAAGCTTAGTAGATCAATTATATTTAAAGTTTTGTCGAAATACTTGAACGAACTATCTAAGAGTCCGTCGTGGAGTGACTGTATGTCTGCATATTTCTACATGAATACTCAATTTGTTGTTTTAGGTTCTCTGAATTCCGTGGCTATTATTGAATTTTTTACTGTTTATAATTAATCCATGCTGAACAGGTGCTGCTCTCATGTTTTTATCCGATAGTTTCCTATCGTAGTTTGGGCGTCGCCATACTTTATTTCTGATTTGGGTAATGTGATTTATCTATGTTAATTTAGAACCGTAGTTAATTCTGATTTGGGTAATGTGATTTATCCATGTTAATTTAGAACCGTAGTTAATTCTGATTTGGGTAATGTGATTTATTCATGTTAATTTAGAACCGTAGCTAATTCTGATTTGGGTAATGTGATTTATCCATGTTAATTTAGAACCGTAGCTAATCCTAATTTCGGTAATGTGATTTATCCATGTTATTTTAGAACCGTAGCTAATCTGATTTGGGTAATGTGATTTATCCATGTTATTTTAGAACCGTAGCTAATTCTGATTTGGGTAATGTGATTTATCTATGTTATTTTAGAACCGTAGCTAATTCTGATTTGGGTAATGTGATTTATCCATGTTATTTTAGAACCGTAGCTAATTCTGATTTGGGTAATGTGATTTATCCATGTTAATTTAGAACCGTAGCTAATTTTGATTTGGGTAATGTGATTTATCGAAAGATCCATACAGTGTTTAATAATCCATACAGTGTCAAATAATCCATACAGTATCAAATAATCCATACAGTGTCGAATGTTCCATACAGTGTTTAATAATCCATACAGTGTCAAATAATCCATACAGTGTCAAATAATCCATACAGTGTTTAATAATCCATACAGTGTCAAATAGTCCATACAGTGTTTAATAATCCATACAGTGTCAAATAATCCATACAGTGTCAAATAATCCATACAGTGTTTAATAATCCATACAGTGTTAAATAATCCATACAGAGTTTAATAATCCATACAGTGTCAAATAATCCATACAGTGTCAAATAATCCATACAGTGTTTAATAATCCATACAGTGTCAAATAATCCATACAGTGTTTAATAATCCATACAGTGTGGAATGTTCCATACAGTGTCAAATAATCCACACAGTGTCGAATGATCCATACAAGGTCAAATGATCCATACAGTGTCGAATGATCCATACAGTGTCGAAAGGTTTCTCTATTAGTATACGTTTGACCTTTGCGTATATAATCTTGAATATGGCGCCAATAGTTGGCATGTATTGTGGGATTAAATATAGTGCAATCAACAACAGGACGGGTAGGAGTTATCTTTATTTCAGAAAGGAATAACGTAAGGCTTCTTTTTTCAGGTCTTTTCAAGACGTAGTTACTTGACACGAGAACATTCACTGTGTAAGGTGACTGAACATGAGTAATGTCAAACATAGGAAGGATTCCCGGGTTGAAACTCTTTAACAAACTGAGTATGAAGAGCCTGAACGTAAACAACCTCATAATCCTGATGATGACAAAACCTTGTCGAAACGTTGTACACTTGCTGTTATGTTAAACTTATATTAAAGTTTTGCTTCATTACCCATTCAAGCCGTCTCCAGCTATTATTAGTCTCAAAGTGGGTTCTTCGTCATCGAATTTGAACCTCATAATTATTATCAATATAGCAGTTGGGGGTTAAAAGACTTGGGGTACTAAAAAATTATGGAAATCCTCCCTTTCGCTCTGCTCGTGGTGTGGAAGATGCAAGTAAAATACTTCGTGGAAGAAACAACAAATGGGGTTCGGTGGATCCTATATTAACGAATGTGTTACAAGTATATATAGATCAATACCAAATAATTTGCTCTGTGTGTTTGGGGGGGGGGGATGCTCTGAGAAAAACCCACTTTCACCGGACGAGCGTCTCAATATCTATCCGATCAATGCCCGAACTGAGAGAAAAAATATCATTGGTAAAAGCATACATGAAATATGTATATTCAGACCCTAAATGTTGAAGTAATTCATCGTGCTGGAGTACTTCAACAATATCGATCATATTAAAGTGTTTAGACCCTAAATGTTGAAGTAATTCATCGTGCTGGAGTACTTCAACAATATCGATCATATTAAAGTGTTTAGACCCTAAATGTTGAAGTAATTCATCGTGCTGGAGTATTTCAACAATATCGATCATATTAAAGTGTTTAGACCCTAAATGTTGAAGGAATTCATCGTGCTGGAGTACTTCAACAATATCGATCATATTAAAGTGTTTAGACCCTAAATGTTGAAGTAATTGATCGATCATATTAAAGTGTTTAGACCCTAAATGTTGAAGTAATTCATCGGATTGGAGTACTTCACCAATATCGATCATATTAAAGTATTTAGACCCTAAATGTTGAAGGAATTCATCGGGTTGGAGTACTTCAACAATATCGATTATATTAAAATTTTCATGGAACATTGGTTTATTAGGTGTTTGATATTAAGTACGAATTAATATTCGTGACTGAATTAAATACAGATATTACGAGTCACTAAATAATTACGATTTTAAGATGTTTGCTTGTTTAAGAGCAAAGTCACATTGGACTATCTGTTGTGTCCACAGCGGGGAATCTAACCCCGTATTTTAGCGTTATAAGTTCGTAAAATTACTGCTGTACTATCGGGGACAGTTTAAGATATGTTCTTAAACATGTAATTAAACATGAGGTTAACCAAATTCGAAAAAAGTTTACAAAAAATAATAAACACTCCTATAGTATGCAATGTTTAAGCAGTCGACACAAAAATTCGTTATAAGTAATTATACACTCTTTCTTTTTTTACTAAAAATATTACTGGGCCAGTAAATAATGAGGTAATTAAAATGATTATCTTTGTAACAGCGAGAAATATAATATCTGTTACATATCTAGTAACGAAGGAGTTGCACTCTATACCCTTGATATCTCACGAATGTCTGGTATAAATAAAGTTCCGTATAAGATTATGTGATGCAACACAGTCACCCGGATGTGCTCTAGTATTGAGCGAGAGGTCTTATCAGCATTGGCGTGTTACAGAGTTCAAAAACTATTATACGCTCTTCTTACTGGAATCCTGTATTGGATCAACAAAGAATGGTGTTATTAGAATGACTGGTATACTTTTTGTTACGTAACATTACATTCGTGATTACTCTCGTAAAGAACTGTTTTAACTCAGTCAACAATCCCAAATTATACTTCCCAGATATCTTCAACAATAGTAATTCAGTACAACCAAAAAACCGACATTTTTTTTAGATCAGTCTGTCATATATATATAACACTTTTACTATGATACAAGTATTGGAAAAATATATTTTGAATTTTTATCCATCTTAAACATAGGATGATAAAAACAAATTTGCTTGTAAAATAACCTTTAGGTTGTGCTTATATATTGTCGTAACGTTAGTCTCTCATTGGCCGGTTCTTTTAAATCATTTGTTGAATATAATTCGAGGTCCATTCTACGTAACGATAAAAAAACACATTTCTTCCCTAACGTTTCTACACTACATTTGTATCCTGTTGTAACTTGTAGACCTAAGGAAATATCACGCTCAATTATACTACGATTATCGTAAAAATAAACTTACTTTTACAATTTTACTGCTGATCGATCAAGTAACTGCATGAATATACACAATAACTAATACGGAGGTAATAAATACTACACTGAAACTTGATCTTCACTAAATGACTGAAAACAAAACTAACTTAATACTCGTTTGCTATTCACCACTAGTTAACTGACTAGCTCAAATGTATTTGTATATTTCACTTCGAGGTATTCCTCAAAGTTACTAGATTTTTTAATTGCAAGTTTAAAACTCTCTAGGTATTCTAGGTTTATCTCTAAATTAAAACATTTAAATATATAGCTACAACGATATGCTTGACTTTAACATGTTCAAATTGACAGCGTCACCGAAGCAAACGTGATAAACTCAACTTTTATTGTCAAAAACCTACAAACCAACTAACTGAAAAGTATTGTAAGATTTTAACTTATTGAAAATGCTTCAGATTACTTTGCTAGAAATTAACTGTTGTGGTAACCATTTGTAATAGTTAGGAAAAAATAGAGTAATAAAATAGAATATAAGGTATACAGAAATTTCCGTTACAGATACCATATTATTAGTTTTTAATTTTTTTTTTTTCATGTTAAAACAATCAAACAATTCCTAAATGCAATCTTCAACTGAACTGCCGATATCATCGACGTTTACGTTTCAGGATAATATATGTAAAATTCAAAACATTTTCATAATGTCAGAAAACATTATTTGTTTACTCTGTTTCTTAATTACAAGTATTTACCCTTAAATGCTTATTGGCTATCGGTAATGAAGAACACATAACCTAAAGCTCTTTTTCTGATTTTTGGTGTTGTTGTTTTTTGCGAGTAAAACCACATTAAGCTATCTGCTGTGTTCACCGCGGGAAATCGAACCACGAATTTTAGCTTTTTCTGCTGAAGCAAAGATATACGCAGTAACTCGTATCAGTTATTGGGCAGTTAGAAATAAAATCAAGATAAATAAGCTTAATCGCAAGCAAACAAGAAATTTATGTGTTATAACAGAAAGACATTAAACATATCTTTCTTTCTCTCATTTTATCTTATACGTTATAATATATATGATATCGTCAATACTAATTATGTATTAATATCTAACCATTAGTTTCTGCGGTATTATACATGTTGTTTTTCAAGACTGTGATGACCTTTGTTATACAACATCTAACCATTAGTTTCTACGGTATTATACCTGTTGTTTTTATCAGAAATCATGTTCAATACCTTTTACACAAACAGGTTTATCTAATCTAGCTTGAATAATTTTAAAATGAGGTGGTTAGAATAGAAGTCTGTAGCAATAAAAGGTAGGTACTTTAAATCACTACTGAACAAATAATTTTACGAGAGGTATACCATGCGATAACACTTTGTAAAATTTATTCATTTTGTACAAGTAACTACACTGAATGCTGAGTAGAAACTAATACATGAGCTAATTATCAGCTTAGACTTAATTTATAAAAATTACTAATATTGTAAAGCGTTAACGAAATGAGTCATCTTGAAATTCTACATAGAATGATGTATTATTTGTGGTTAATCTAATGTTAACCTTATTCTAACGATTATTTATGGTTTACCCAGAAAGGATTTCACAGGCGTAAAATAAAGTTAGAAATATGCTATGTTTTCTTCCGTTTGTTTTAGGTGGATGCTCTGAATAACAAACTTTTTTCGCAAGGCGAGACAACCCTTTTTATGACGTCTTATGAAACCATAATTTAAACCGAAAATTGTATATATTCTGTAGCTCTAATAGGTACAAAAGTTTACATCAAGAGTTATCCTTTAGCTCTGATTTGTATGAAGTTTATATCATGAGTTATACACCCTTTAGGTCTGATTTGTATAAAGTTTACATCAATAATTATACATCCTTTAGCTCTGATTTGTATAAAGTTTACATCAAGATTATTCAAAAATCTTTACGGTATATATTGGTTCTATCAACTAATGAAACGTTAATATAAAAAAAGTTGGACAAACTTGAATTCTGGTTCTTCCTTTCTGGTTTGGAATCCAAATTAACGTACAGGAGATATGTCATTAGTTAGAAACTTTCCGAGGAAACGCTCACTAAATATGAGATCTAGTAAACACGATTTTTACATTTATATAGTCCGTAAAGGTCACTAAATATGAGATCCAGTAAGCATGATTTTTATATTTATATAGTCTGTCAAGCTCACTAAATATGAGATCAAGTAAACATGATTTTTACATTTATAAAGTCCATAAAGCTCAATAAATGTGAGATCTAGTAAACATTATTTTTACATTTATAAAGTCCATAAACCTCACTAAATATGAGATCTAGTAAACATGATTTTTACATTTATATTGTCTGTATAGCTCACTAAATATGAGATCCAGTAATCATGATTTTTACGTTTATAAAGTCCGTAAAGCTCACTAAATATGAGATCCAGTAAACATGATTTTTACATTTATATAATCCGTATTGCTCACTAAATATGAGATCCAATAAACATGATTTTGACATTTATAAAGTCCATAAAGCTCACTAAATATGAGATCCAGTAAACATGATTTTTACATTTATAAAGTCCGTAAAAAATACGGTCTATCTGTGTTCGAACTTTTATCAATCATGGAAACTGTTCTTAACAAATACGTTTTTTTAAGTGAAATGCTTGTGTTACAAGGTTAAATATGAAAACCCTTAACTTTGTTAACGCATGACACAGGAAAACCCTCACGTCCTTACCAGATCAAATACCCCCCCCCCCTTAATTTAGCATATATACACTTTGTTCTAACGTTAAAAATAAAATAGTATTTTGGTATAACAGGAGACTTATTGGTCCATTTCGGCTGTCCCATCCTCTTAACTAAACTAAAACTATTAAATAAATAAATTAAAAAAAATCTTAAAGCCAGTCCTTATCATTCATATACTTATCAAACGTTCTCTTAAACTCAGTTAAATATTAACATCCGAAGTCAACCCATTCCGAAAGCGAGCCACCATGTTAGAAAAATAAAACTCAGTCTTAACTGAAGATGACTCCTGCCCTGCCAAAATTGATATTTGTGTCCCCTAGTCCTACTATTCTAGCTGTTAAGAATGAAAAAAGATTATGCATCAACACTATCAATTCTTTTTGTAACCTTAAACACTTCAATGAGATCCCCAGTAACTCTTCTTTTTCCAAGAGAAACAATTTCAGAGATCTCAACTTCTCTTTGTGTGACAACCCATTCATCCTAGACATCATTGTAATAACCCTCCTCTGAACCTTTTCCAAAAATTCAATATTCTTCCTAAAGTAAGGAGCCCAAGATTGAACAAAATATCCGAAATGTGGCCTAACCAGTGACCAAAACAATAAAATTATAACCTCTTTAGACTTGTATTCAATATTTCTGTAGATACAATCTAAAATCCTATTTGCCTTACCACTAGCAACAGTACACTGCTTGGATAGCTTAAGAGACTGATCAACCATTACACCAAGATTCCTTTCTTTCATGTTAAGGTTATTCAAATCCCAATTATACTTTTAATTCAAATTATGATAACCCACATGCTTTACCTTGTATTTATTATATATATAATTAATACCCATTTGCCATTTATTTGCCCATCTCACTAAATGATTTAAATCCTTTTGTAAATCACAAGCATCCTCTTCATAGCTAGCAACACCCAAGGCCTTAATATCATCAGCAAATTTAAGTAATTCATTAATCATTCTCACATCTATGTCATTGATGTAAATCAGAAAGAGCAAATGTCCTAAGACTGAGCTCTGAGGTACCCCAATTGTGACATTAATCCAATTTGACTGAACTCCATTTATAACAACCTTCTTCTTTCTTCTGTCCAGCCCCTCTTCTATACAATTAGCTAACTTATCCCCCACAATTATAGATATATTTTTTTTACAAGCCTTTTATGCGACACCTTGTCAAATGCTTTCTGAAAATTCAGATACACCAAATCTACCCTCTTACCCTCATCTACATAAGCAGTAACCTTTTCAAAGAATGTCAAAAGATTTGTAAGGTAAGATTTTCCCTAAGTAAAACCAAGTTGACTATCCAATAAAATTCTAAACTTTGTTAAATGGCTTGGCAAAGCATCTTTTATCAGTCTTTCCAAAACTTTTCCTACAACTGTTGTAAGACTAATGGGCTTATAATTACTGGGAAAATTTATTATTACCTTCCTTGATAAAAAGGAGTGACATTAGCCAACTACCAATCCTGTGGTACCTGTCCACTGTTCAAGGACTTACAAAAAATAGTAGCAATTGGCTCACGTATCCAATCCTTAACCTCCTTCAAAACCCTTGAGAAAAAATATTTTCTGGCCCAGTAGCCTAATCTTTTTTTAAACTTCCAGTTTTTTCTTAACAAGCTCAGAATTAATGCTGTCATATTGTCTGACCTTGTTTCATTCTTTCAAATGTTCAAGATGAGGAATACCACTTAAGTCTTCATGAGTAAAAGCTGAAAAAAAGCAGAATTTAATAACCAAGCCACCTGATACTCATCAGATACGAGACTTCCTTTATCACCCCTCAAGGATCCTACCCCTATCCTAACATTTTGTTTATCCTATATATACGTAAATATTTTTTTTACGCTTTCAGCCAATCTTTTTTTCATAGATCCTTTTTGATGTCCTAATTTCCTCTTTGATTAACTTACTTGATATTCTGTTATCTTCTAAGTCCCCCGTTATACCAGTCAATTTAAATTTCGTAAATTAATGATGCTTTTTTTCATTTTATCTCTTAACCTCTTTGTGAGCCAGCCTGGTTTTTTACTTGCAGCTACTCTTTTCTTTCTATAAGGAATATGTTTATCTTGAATATTTTAAAATTTATCTTGAAAATTTTCCACATCTGATCAGTGTCTCCAAGTAACTCAGCTGCTCAATTCAAAACAGATAATTCTTGTCGCATCTCCATATGCAGCAAATTATGAAACTAAATAGAAAAATGATCACTTGCACCCAGATTTTTCCCAATTTCCACTCTCTCAACAATTTCTATATAATAGAAGTTAACAATAAATCTAATATAGCATTGTATCTGGTAGGTTTCTTGACCAATTGGTGGGAAAACATCCTGCACAGTTTCCAAAGATCTTTCTCACTCGTGGTTTGACTCTAGCATTTCCTGAAATCAAAATCACCCATAATTATGACCTCATTAACAGCTGCAATCTTAATTTCACTGTAAAGTTCGTCACTAAATTCATCAGTATTATCTGGTGGTCTCTAATAAATTCCCAGTAAAAGCATTTCCTCTTTATGTCTACTAATAGAAACCCAAATGGATTCACTCTAATTGCGATTATCTTCGGTATCCTCGTCTTCAACAGGATGTATCTCACAATTTACATATAAAACCACTCATGTCCCCATTAAATAACCGATAAACCTGTGTTTTAAAGACATTTTTGTCATCAAAATCATCTACATTTAACCATATTTCAGTTATTCCCACTATATCCTCCATTCCTACCAGTGCCCTGAAGTCATCTATTTTACTTCTTACTAGCTGGATTGCAAACAATCCTATTATAGCTCAAGGCTGACACACGAACACATTCTGATTGCGTGCAAGTGGCGAGCTAA
>NW_013666383.1:426473-439197 GCF_000517525.1 Limulus polyphemus | reverse complement strand
GTTTATCTTAGGACATAAGAAGTTGATTCTCTTATATGTAATTGTAAAAAACACCCATAAAACTACAAAGCACAAAATGTGAAACTGCAAATTCGCATGTATTTCTACATGGACACAATAAACCTTCATACCAAATTTGGTGAATATCCATCTACAGGGGGCGAAGTAGTCGTGAAAAACGTAAACACGCCCATATCAACCGCAAAATGCAAAACTGAAAATTTGTATGTATCTCTCCATGGACCCAATGAACCTCCAAACCAAATTTGGTCAAGATCCATCTACAGGGGGCAAAGCAATGATCAAAAAACGCAAAAACGCCCATTAACACAGCAAAATGCAAAACTAAAAATATGTATGTACCCCCGCATGAACCTAATCAACCTCCATATCAAATTTGTTAAAGATCCACCCACATCCTGTGAAGTAGTTAAATGAACAGTCAACAGACATTGTTATTATATTTACGTAAATACTTCTAGCATTACAACTTAAATGCCTTTATTAACCCCTTGTACATATCAAAACAAAACTGCATCATTGCTAGCCCCCTTTGTTATATCTATGGCTCTATTAGTTATATCCTCCACCTGTACCCCTGGGTAGCATAATCAAATTCATTTGTCTTTATTTATTCCACAGACTATCCTATCCACACGCCTTGTAAAGGAATCACCTATAACTATAACCTCCTTATCATCCACATCCTTCTCTGACCGTTTTGTTTTTCCTTCCCTCCAATAATTCCTAGTGTGCAGAAGCCAATGGCTGAAATTTGTTGCACCACAGAATAGGTTCATTATAACAAAATTCACTACTTTTAGCCCTAATAGTACTCTTTCTAACTTCCTGAAAGTCATTGTTAGCTGGTGTATCCCTTTCATGTAAAAAGCGTAAGCTTTTCTTGAAAAACCTGCTGCCATTACCCACAGTCTATGCTTCTCTTTGTCTATTGCCTCTACTTTAATTATGATAGCCTCCAACTTCTCCTCCAACCTACAAACTCTACATACAAATTGCACATCTTCACTACTAGTACTAGCTTCCTTAAAAGTACATTCCAGTCCAGAGTTCCCAAATAAAACCCACTCATTGCACCCATTAGACTTAACAAACTGTGAGCATTTAACTCCAACATTAGTCTTAATCATTGTATTTGTAACCTGGAAATAAGGACTAAATGAAAACACCAGTAGACTATTGTCAACACTGTTATTGTTAAGCCTAGGGTTTTAGAATGAAATAATTTACAGTTTTTTATCACTAATTTATACTCACACTAAATTAATTAAGTTTATCTATAGTTCTATAAAAGTGACAAATAATTAGTCTTTACTTTGTAACAAGTTTATTTGATGTTTACATAATACTGATATCAATAATAATAATACTATGTATTCAGTCTGATTTTAACCTACCTATAACTTTCATTTAAACAAATGGATTTAGACTAAAGACAAATAAACAAGATAATCCTTAACTAGTCTTTAGATTGTATTTGTTTAACAAAAGAATCTATTTAACCTGTTTTACGGTTTACTAGTAAAATGAATTAGAGCTAAGCCTAAAAATACCGTTACACTTCCTAAGCCTAATCTAACGTTGTAGTACAGATTACACTACTGAGATCTAATATAAAACTTTATCCCTATTATTTTTATTTATCAATCTTACTAAATCTAGTTATTCTTTTGTTATTCATCTCAAATCACTATAAATGATAAAATGTTAAATCTAGGTCCTACTAGTACTACAACTGCATAAATTGTGGTTCTTTTTGTAATTAATGAGATCACGATTTCTTCATCGTAAATAAAACTACCATACAATTGACAGTTTAGGTTGTAAATTTATTAAATTTGTTGGACTTTCCTTCGATAAGATGAAATCTCACACCGACACATTCCCGTGACAATAAACTTTTAATTCTGGAGCGACTTAAAAATTAAATCAAACAATGAAAGATAGACATAGTGTCATGGAAACAATTCAACATTTAATACAATTCTATACATAAGAATTAAAGCAATAACCAGAGAGGAAACCTCTTATAATACAGATCACTGTTTGTAAGCCCTTATGACGTTAAAACAATTAATTAGGATTAAACGTTCAGATATGTTAGAAAATGAATATTACACGATTAGTCGTAAAACTAGAATTCAACTGAGATTTTGTTTTTTAGAAGGCGAGCTTTGATACATGAAACTTTAAACGATCATTTGTAAAATTTACTACATAAATACACGTGTTAGTTTTTATTCAAAGATTACTGGCATGATGTTTCTCTCAAATATGTTGCGTATTTAGGTTAATTAAAACATGCTTAATAACAAGTTAGCAAACAAAACAGACAAGTGTTTGTCTTCGGCTACCAAAACATGTAGAGAGGTTAAAATGTTGAACATCAGAAGAGGAGCATGTCTCCTCATGAAAGGAAACAGAGTTCGACTTGGCACACTAAAGTCTAAGTCAGAGTTCGACTTGTCACACTAAGTATAGGTGTTCAGACGATCTGGACACATAAACAAATATTTTACCCATGAGCATTTGGTCAAGACATACAGTACTGAAGAGATCTGTTATTATATTTATATATATACGACATAAGACAGACCCATAAAGTGTAGTCATTGGTTTAAATAAATACAGACCTTTTTTGACCCCCCTTTTTTTCTCGCTTTAGATTTATATACTTGTCTTTTGCTTTCCTGTTGTATCGCATACTCCTTTTTCTGAAGTTCTGTCAAAATTAGACTAGGTCATCTCTCACTTATTAAAATAGTTGTGTATTTTTTAAACAAAGATGTTCCAGATATTCTTTTCCTTCAGGTGAGAGTGTGAGCTAACAGATGTATAGCGACGGATAATCAAGGAAACGGCAATAAAGGTGAAAACAAACTTTAGCCCAGAGCAAGTCTTGTGAGGAAACAGACCCCCATGAGTGAGGTCACCCGCAGGGCTTGGATGTCCTCAAGTCGTGTCGAGGAACTTTCAGTGCCTGAAAACGAAAATAGAAACAATAACCTAGTCACATTGAATTTGCATAGAAAACTAAGTTTAATAACTTGGAGACTGCAACAGGAGGAGAAGGGTTGATAAGAGAACTCTCAGATTTAAAAAAAAATCAAGAAAAACATGTAAGAGAAAAAAAAACGCAGCAAGAAAGTTTAAACAAGTAACGTGAAGATACGAACAAGAACGAGCACATACTCATACTACACAGACAATTAGTTTAAGTGTAAAGCGTTCAAGCTGAATTCTTCAGCTGTGTATCAGTTTACAAGCATACTGTATTTTAACAGAATTAGTTTCCTGTTTAAATGTATCAGTATACAAATATACAGTATTTTAACACAGAGCTAAATTTTCTTGAAACGTTGTATTTTGTGTTTTTTCGTTTCAATTCCAAGCCCCATACATGCCTGTAAAGATAATCTGTGTTTGCCTACTTATACCACTTCTCTTGCATGTTAAGATAATCTGTGTTTGCATTCTTATACCACTTCTCTTGCATGTTAAGATAATCTGTGTTTGCCTACTTATACCACTTTTCTTGCATGTTAAGATAATCTGTGTTTGCTTACTTATACCACTTCTCTTGCATGTTAAGATAATCTGTGTTTGCCTTCTTATACCACTTCTCTTGCATGTTAAGATAATCTGTGTTTGCCTTCTTATACCACTTCTCTTGCATGTTAAGATAATCTGTGTTTGCCTTCTTATACCACTTCTCTTGCAAACGTTCAAGCAAAGCTAAGTTAATCTGAGAAACAGACGAAAAGAAACCTGTTTTCACTGGCATTATAGGTTATCTGCCAACTTCGGGATCAAGACTAAGTGACTGATTGTTTTCTAAATGTGGTATGATGGCCAGTGTTTGTGAAGAGTTGTTTTGAATTCCTCCCGACACTCCAAGGTTTTCACACTGGTAACTGAACTCTATTACAGATATGGAGACAGGCCATAAAGATAAATATTGTCACGATCCATAGAACGCCAGCTTAAGTTTGTTTGGAAAACTTTCCACGAACAGTTCAAAGAAATTAGTTTCAGAGAAGCTATTCCCACAAAAGAAGATTAAGTATGGGTGAAAAAAATAAAACACAATTAAAACAAGGAAACAATTACACGGAATATGTATATATATATGTGTTAGCTCTGACAAATCTCTATAACACAAAAATTGAAGATGGATGGAATGAAAAACAATGAAGACATAGTAGCGAAAGATATACATATGCCAATACATGACAAGTCTGTACAGCATAGAAATAAAATATAACAGAACAGAATTTAGTAGAATCATGCATCCGTTAATAATAAACTCGCATGCCATCTGATGAGTATTTAGAAAACACAATGTTAAACCTTACAATTTGTGTAACCTTACAATTTATTTATTAAAATGTTATACAATAGTTTTCTGTTCAAATAAATAATATTACTTACAAGATCAAACTTAATGTTGTGGTTTTTGCAAGTGTTATTATTTATATTTTAGGTTATTTGCATCAAGATATTACGACTGTGTTATATTTCTATATAATGATGCTAACCTCAACTTTTCTTCTTTGTAATTGATGTAACCAATTTCAATTTATGAAATAATGAAGTAAGTGTTGATTTCTTCAGCTGTGCTGGTTGTTATTTCAGAACATTCTACATGCTGCGTTTAAGTAAACTCATATGTATATATATATATAATGTAAAGCTTATGTATTTCTTTTCCAAACTTAAATATTTTTACTGGTTTATTGCCTCGTGCACAACCACGTCCGTAATAATGTTTATACTTTAGTTTACGCTATTAGTAGAACTTGGACACGATAATGATCTATCAGTAAGCTTGTGGGAAACAATAGAAATAATATATACTTTTATATAAGGTATACCATATGTTTATGGGAAATAATAAATATAATATATACTTTATATAAGGTATACCTAATGTTTGTGGGAAACAATAGAAATGATATATATATAGTAAAATACATATGTGGTTACTCGCACGTATATGCTAATATGTTGTTGGTGTTAAAGTCGAGTCGCCACGGGCAACCATATTAAGCACCGATGTATTTGATTCTAGACCATTCGACACTGCAGTGCTGCACGGATACGTTATGGCTTCAAGGTAGTATCATGGTCCTTATTTTCCAACATATCGTGAAAGGAAGCCTTCATTGTTCTCAATGAAAGAGGAAACGTGGAACAGCAGTAAAGTCAGCAGTGATCTCCAAAGTCAGCAGCGATCTCCTAAGTCAGCAGTGATCTCCAAAGTCAGCAGCGATCTCCTAAGTCAGTAGTGATCTCCAAAGTCAGCAGCGATCTCCTAAGTCAGCAGTGATCTCCTAAGTCAGCAGTGATCTCCAAAGTCACACCTCAAAACAGTAAGAACAGCGCCCTCAATTGCGAAGTGAAGGCTTTGTTTATGAAAGAAGGAAAACACCTTTTGATGAAGCCGTGAAGTTCTCCTAATAGTGCTAATTAGGTGATAAATAAAGATTTGAAAGTGACGAAGGTTCACAAACTTTGAACCAGCTACACATCGAATCAATGGCTATTTCCACCACAAACAGATTTGTCAATTTCCTGATGACATATAATATGATACGAATTTTGTGCCTTTAAACTCCTTAAGCATGGATTTGGGAAACTGACGTCCACATATAGAGGATCTGTGGAAAAGTTGTCAAAGAGTTTGTTTGTTTGTAATTAATCACAAAGCTAAACAACGTGCTTTGCCTACCACGGGTATCGAATCCCGGATTCTAACGTTGTAAGTCTGCAGACATACCGCCGTGCCGCTGGGGGAGGGGCAAGTTGTCAAAGATTTATCTCATTGTTTCGTTTGATCTTTACCAATTTTTTGGTCTTTTGGTAGACCTGGGAGGCTCAGGTCCAAGTGAACCTCTTTCTCCCCCTGCATTTGCTTGATTGCTACTGTAGAATATTTTTTTCTAATTACAACATTAGAATCACAGGTTATGCTATTGCATGTACTCTGACCCCTTTCAAGGCCATGTCCATGTATGGTAATTAATGAAATATTCAATACGAGGAACCCACCTTCACTTTGTTCTTTATTGCGTAAACTTCACACACATCACGAACATTTCATTTGTATTTCACATATTTTTCATTAGTTTAATTATTGTGTGTGCGTTGCACATAAAATACCTTTTTCAATGTTCTCCTAGTTAAATAAACTAAGGCGGCTTTAATTTATTTTTTATTTCTCATGTACAAGTTAATTGGTGAGAAGTGCTCTGGGCTAATTTCATTATGTATGCAAAAGCGGTCTAATTCATAAAATAGGTAATTTTATGTCAATGTTTTGAAAAGTAATTTAGCGAACTATGTATGAATTTATAAGGCAGTGTTTATAAGTTGGTATATTTGTGTAAAAAATCTGATGTTCTTGGTACTCGATAGGCTATTGTAAGTAATACATCCTGTATTGTTTTCTTAAGTGTATCCGTTTTGCGTTAATCCATGCTGGTCATACCTATTCTGTTACTGAGAGGATGTATTGTTTTATTTGATTTAGCCTGTGTTTGTTGGTTTTGAATTTCGCGCAAAGCTAAACGAGGGCTATCTGCACTAGCCGTCCCTAAATTCGCAGTGATAGACTAGAGGTAAGGCAGAAAATCAACACCACCCATCTCTACCTCTTGGGCTACTCTTTTTATCAACGAATAGTGGTATTTACTCTCATATTATAATGCTCCCACGGTTGAAAGGGTGAACATATTCGGCAACCGACGGGGATTCAAACCCGCTACTCTCATAGTGGGATTCGAGCTCCCTAGCCACTAGGCTATGTTACATTGGAAACTACAGAGTTAAATACTATCTACAATAGAAGTTCCAAGGGCAACATGTTACCGGGTGTATCTTGCTTATACCTTTCAATTAATATTCAGCAACATTTACTCCAAAATGTTTACTTTTCAGTTTAGAGCTATGTATCTCAGTAAGTTCTAACATCGAAAATACAAATTGCTGTAAACATCAACATTTTCATATGGATTGTAAGATTTAATCTTCAAGGGGGTGTGGCTGTACAGTGACAATTAAAATTTCTAAAGTATACGAGACCAAAGATCAGTTATAAGAGTACGGTTTTAATGTTTCTAAATCGAACATGTGAACTAATGTAAAAACAACAACACAAAACTCGAGTTTTACGTTTTCTGGAGATATATTTAAAACTTACAACCATCATACAAAGTCGTACGCATAAAACGGTTAATTACGCCATAGTATATTAAAACTATTTTGGTCATGCCAATCGCAAGTCACGTGACAATCACAGTCGATATACAGTCACCGTGGAACGGCATTTCTTAGAACTACATTATAACGTTATCTGTCGTTTCGTAGGTAATGTAATATTACTACAAGATAAGAATTCTCTTGTACCTAACGCCTTGGAAAACAAAAGATTATGGATCAACTTGGTGAGGCAGGACTATCCAGAAAGAGACCTACAACAAGGCGTACTCCAGCTCTGATGAGTAAAGAGTGGCGTCTTGTAACAGGTGAAAATCCATGAACACAAATGTCAGTGGCAAAAGCTTTGCACTTATTTGTCCAAAAAAATAGTTCCAAACATAGGCAAGAAAAATCTCTGTCTAGAAAAGTGGCATAAGTCACGTGCACACAAGTGGCTTGCATGACATATCTGTTCTTCTGTTGCATACCTCAAGCAACAGGAGGATGAGACGAGTATTCATGCTAGTACTATGGATTTCTGTATGATCAGGCTGTTGAAACGGGCGCTGGGAATCTGTCAACCGTGTACACTAGATGGATTACGGAAAACAAGCAGGGAAGAGCGGTGTGCTTGTGATATGACATACTTACAATGAGCTTTTATACTATGGAACTACGCTCCACGGCTATTGTCAAGGCGCACATTCGTCGAATAGAGAACATCCGAACATCGTTACTTGGATCCTAATGATGTAGTGAGGTTCGTGTTAATTAACCTCTGTAAATATATGACGCTTACGGTGCCTAATAACAAAAACAATTTTGTGCTATTTCAGATTATTGTTTCAAATACAATGACATATGATACTCAACACGTCTATCCTGTACCATTGTCTTGTCTAATAGTCTTTTCACATATATATAGTTAATAAGGGAACTTACAAAAAAATTATGTTTAGGTTTTTATCATCACAGATAATATGATTTTGTAACCGAAACGTCCTTCCATGATATTCGCGTAAAGTTCATTGGTACAAATGGCCTTGTTTTTATAAATGACATTTTATTTTTAATGGTGCATAAAAAACATAAATTTGAGATAATTTATATGACACTTTCTAATTTATTTCAAACGTTGTTTATAAATTTCAGATGGTTAACTATTATAAATAATAAATTTACCAATATAATGAAAAAAATCAGAAAGACATTACACATTTGAAATCATTCAGGTAAAAATTTAAACACTAACCTATTTATTATAACTATATTTTTTGCAACAGTAAAAAAAAAACAGCTCTGAATAGACATCACACGCAGTCTTCCACTAACATTGTAAGACATGGAAACGTCATCGTTTCTAGTAATAACAGTACGACGTGAACGTAGATGTAAATACACTTTTGGTAAAAACAATAAGACATGTATGTAGTTTTAAAAATAATGTTATTTCCGACAAAAATACTACGCCTTCACCGTAGATGTCAAAATATCCTCGCATCAACTAACAACTAACAATACTAATATATTAAAGTATATAAATACATATATGAATATTTTGTTTCTTCCCCCAATACTATGACATCATCGTAAATATGAAGGCGTCATCATCTCCCTATGGCTGTTATAAACCTCGATCCGAGATGTGAAGACGTCATCGCTTTGAGAGTACATTCCAAATATCAGTTATAATATTATTCAGTCTTTTTAATTCAATAAGCCAGTTTTTACACTTAATATATTAGGAGCACACTAAGGATTTGATGCGCTAAAATACATGTTTAGTTTACAGGCGGTCTCTGTCTTTTTTTTTTACCACTAATTAATTCAACGCTGTTCACTTACGATGACGTTTTTTTATTTTTTCCAATCAAAATTAAAACATCCAAAGAACCATTGCATTATAGAAGCCTTTGACTAACTGTTGTCTGATATAAATAATATCATGAAAAAATGAGAAGTTTTGAACTTGATGCAATGGATGTAC
The DNA here is from genome assembly GCF_000517525.1 of Limulus polyphemus. Taxonomy (NCBI): domain Eukaryota; kingdom Metazoa; phylum Arthropoda; class Merostomata; order Xiphosura; family Limulidae; genus Limulus; species Limulus polyphemus. Next base: position 429,989 of record NW_013666383.1, on the reverse strand, counting down.
TCTCTTTCTTTGCCTGAGGTTGTTTGACAAAATATAACAAGGCACATTTTTATAAGCTCTTGACGGTGTTTTGCTGCCTTCCATTTTATCCTCTTTCATGGGGCTGCATTAAAACGTCATCGGATACGAGAAAAATCAATATGAGAGATTCGAATACCTAAGGCTGGCTCTAGGCTATCTACTCTTGTTCACTGCTCAGGCATCGCCTCTGTAATGCACAATTCATGTCGTTTTTCACGTCGACTAGCTTTCTAGTAATTAATTATAGGATAGTTCTTACGTATAAATTCTCCATTTTTTTCCCTAATAAGATCCTAGGATTAGAAGTTGCTTCACTGGAGCGAGCGCGAATTGAATGTTTAGATAATTCTTTCACTTCAAATTACTATTCTGTTAGAACAACAATGAGTATTGTCAGGCTAAACGTATAAACGTAATTTTCATTTCGCCTGATTTATTTTTTATATAAATTCAACTTTTATTGGTAAAATAATATTATGTAAACTATACTTTCTTATTATTAATTAATTGACAGTGAAGGTACTTATACAATTACAGGCATGTTAAAATTGTTTAAGTTTGTTTGTTTTGAATTTCGCGCAAAGCTACTCTAGGGCTATCTGGGCTAACAGCTCCTAATTTACCAGAATAAACTAGAGGAAAAGCAGCTAGTCAACACCATCCACTGTAAACTCTTGATCTACTCTTTTACCAACTAATAGTGAGATTGACCGACACATTATAACGTCTACACGGCTAAAAAAGCGAGAAGATTACGAGTCGTCGAGCTCCCTAACCACCAGGTTATAATTGTTTAAGAAACTAGTCTTTTCTGTAATGTTTCAAACACCTACAGTTTCCATATATATTTCAGCTTACCTGACTTGGATTCCTTCGGGTAGGTATGAAGGGAACCTGACATGTCTTTTGACCCTCGACCTTCTTTCCCACCTAGCAGAAGGGTTAGCGTTAACTTTAACACATAACATTTCAAAAGAAGGAAGACATACATAATAAGAACACCATAGTTTATAGTATTTTTATATTCAACACTTTCTGTGGCTTAAAATCGTTATTCGTATATATATTATTATTAGCTTTATATCCAAATAAAGGCTTTAGAAACAAATAACAAATTAAAAAGTATACACTTACAATTTGTTTAATAGTCTGTGTTGAAAGTTCTTTGCATTATTCATAACGCCAATTTAACGTCTAAATTTACTGACTGAAAATATAATGCATTCTGCTAATCCTATTTTTATAAAGCAAAACTAATTTTTCAGTAAGTCTTTCTGACTGTTTTTGTAGTGAACGCAGCTCGATGAAATATGAAAGTAACTGGATGTTTGTGTTGCTTGAAATGAATTTTATGATAAATAAGTTGGTGAAGTTTCACAATGTTTTCTAAACCTTTATTTGACAACAGTCTATATGTGATTGTTGAATCGATTCTCACCAAACCTGGCTTGCAACTATAGGCGTTTAGATCTGTTCTCCTATATACTCACTCCCTCACTCCCCTTCAATAGCTCCGTGTTTTCCCTGCGTTGAACAGCTTGTATTTTGAAATTAATGAAGTAAAAATTCCTTTGATTTAATTTACCTTATAATAACTTGCGTTTGGAAGAAAATTTGAGAATAAAAATGTTCAGTTTTGCATTTTTTTTTTTTTGCTTATAACTTAGGTACATGTTACAGATATTCATATATATATATATATCATTATTTGATGCTATTGTTTCTTTATCTAATTTCATTAGTTAGCGAAACTCTTTCTTAGGCTCTTTAATTCGAAATTAAGATGTTATATTAAATAATTAACTAAATGATTTTGTATTATGTTTAACCACTTTGACAATAATACTTATTTTCTGGGTATTTATCAAATCTAACAAACATAGCTTTTGTTGTCGTTGTTCGTAGCCTATACGATCATCTAAGTCTAATTGTCAATATATATATGTATATTATCTTTGAGTATAATTATTTATATTCCATATTATTCAGCTATCCGATAGATCAGAGTGCTCTGTATGTAGACCAATTCCAATCATAGCGCTCTGTCGTTTAAGGTTTCTTTGCTTGGAAAATATTAGCAATGTTTCTTGTTTTAGTATTGCTGGCAATGTTGACGTTATTGGAACAACTGTCATATAGTCTATCTTCCATTCAATGGTCGTGGCACACTTTACATGTAATGATAATTCATGAGACTCCAGTTGCATACCGAGAATACTCTTCTTCATCCCAGGCTCCAGTTGATCTAAGGCTCTTCTTCTTCATCTCACTCAACTTGGAATTCTGTTGCTTTGGGAGGAGATTTTCTTTTTATATCGTTGTAGATTGATGATATTGTTAACTGTTCCATGTCCTGCAGAGGTGGTGGTGTCCACTAAGAATGGTTTAGTGGACATAAAAGTCCACATCTTCTGCTTCTGCGTGATGATAGAAGTAACTTCTGGAGTGCATATCTTCCTACAATCATAAACATGACCTTTCCTGTACAGGTGCAGTCTTCCTGAGAAACGTCAGGAGTCAAGGTGAGGAGATCGGTATCTTCGGAATCAATGGTAGTAGATACCTTTAAGTGATTTTGCTTGAGAATCGAGGCATGGCAGAACAAGTTTACATCATCCTCACGTTGATGACGTGAATAACTAGAAACTTCTTCATCCTAGTTCAGGCAGAAGCATATATATTTTAGTGTATCGAGGAGTTTCTCATATTTTCTGTTCACCAAGTGAACCTAGATGGCTGACCAGTGAACATTGAAATTGACTGTGGGAGAAAATTAGTATTTCAGAGGTTAGTTTTATACGTAATATATGATTTCATATAGTGTGGATGGTCTTTTGTAGTTACAATATCTTGTATAGTTTCGCTATAATAAGACTATTGAATATTTTTGTGATGAACCCTTGGCTAGTGTCTGCGCATGCGTAAAAAAAAAGAGTTTTTGTGTTGTTTTTTCTGCTTCTTCAATCATAATTTACGTCCCATTATTGAATTTCCCATGATAAATGTAGTACACATATTTGTATTTGTAACTGAAATGTGATGAGATGCTATTTTTAAAATATTGGCAATAATCTTGGTAAATTTCGGAAGCTCAGTGGCTCCACTGTCATAATGCTGAATTTCGTGACTCTAGCACCATTTAAAAAATTATTCTCATATCCCACTTCACTGTTTGGGGAGGTTTCGAGAAGAAGTTGGCGGCCATTTTGTATAGAAGTGATTTCCATAATAGGGGCATCACATAGAAGACACGACTTACACTTCTCAGAAGATGAAAAAAGAAGAAATTAAAACCAACATAAATCCCACTGTAATAACAACCCAATAGCAACAACTCAAAACACAAGAGAGCGAAAACATTTAAGGCAGCGTTTCCCAAACTACGTTCCGCAGAACACTAGTGTTCCGTTCGAGATTGATAGGTGCTCCGTGAGAAAATCATGATTTTAAATTTTAATAAAATATTTAACACTTTTGTACGATCATAACTTATTA
>NW_013666383.1:413443-426336 GCF_000517525.1 Limulus polyphemus | reverse complement strand
CTTAGTGGAGAGGTTTCTACCTAAAATATATTATAAGCATAAACATTCAATAATATGTAATTTGAATAAATAAATAAATTAATAATATACAAATCCAGAAGGCGTTGTGCGCGCAATATACCCTCTACACCGATATTTCTCGTGTCTAGTGTTCCGTAAGGTTTTCTCTCAGCTGAAAAGTGTTCCGTGGCCAAAAGAAAAAAGTTTGAGAAACGCTGATTTAAAGTAATCCAATTGTCTTGGGCTAAGTTTTATTCAAAATTATGTTTAAGCGATCCTTTTGAGTTTTGCCCAATGTTGGCTGTTCCCTGTATATTTCTGAGGGTGGACACATCTCAAAATAAGAAGTATCTTTTAAAGTGCAAGAAACCATCTACGAACTTAGTACCCCTCGAAATGGCCACGCAATCTGAAGCCAACAACAACTTTATCTAGGTTTCCTGACTTCCATGTTGACTTACTGTGGTATTGTTACTGTTTGTTACTGTGGTATTTCCAGGCAAAACTGTTTCCACTCAGAGCGATAAGACACGTCAGCTTATTAGCGGGAAACTTGAAATATTATTTACTGTGAGATAATTCAATACTCTATGACTACCGAAGACGTGATAAATAGAGAAAACTAAACACAGAAGAACAGTCACAATGCAATACCTATATTTAAAACAAACACAGTGAAAGTGTACACTTAGGTGGTCACAAAAGTCAGTTGATTTTACTGGAGAGTTAGTCATAACTCGGTTATCTCAAGTTCCGTACTGTATCTCTCAAGATCGTGTTCCAGACTAAGTCTTTTAGACTGAATAATCCTCACATTAGCTATTTCAATCGTTATTGCAAACATATCCAGAGAAACCAGCGTTACGCACTCGACTATTCATTTCATAATGAAATATAAGTAACGTAGTTACCTCCAGAGATCACCAGTGTAAAAATACCTGTCTAACTATCTTCACATATCATCAGTGTCCCTGCAACTATCTTTCCCATGAGAAAACAAAAGATGTTATTCTAGGTGAATGACGTCGTACAATGAGTAGCTGAAGTGAAAGGAAGTAAACGATATTTTTTATCCACGTTTTGAAAACAACAAGAAATAATAAATTTTGATAATTCTCGTATTAATACAGAGAGGTAGAAAACACAGTGTGTTTGTATACAGCAATATTATTTAAGTGGTTGTAGAAGGCTTCTTTTATTTATATGTTTTTCGTTGATATCTGACAATGTGCCCACTGGTGGCTAAGCAATAAGTTATATAAGTTTAGCTTATAACGCTAAAACCCCTGGATACTCCTCTTGACAACATTAAAATCGCTAGCAGTTTCAAATCTTAACGAGTAGATAATGTAAAACATGTCTATCAAGAATACTTATGATCAAATGCTAGTTATTAGTATACGGGACTTCTCAGGATTTCTCTGAAGAGAAGAAGGCAGAAGGTTAGCAACCGAAAAATAGAATAAAATCTAGTAAATAATTAGTATGGAGTATAAAAAAATGGGAAGTAATTAATAAGTAAACTTAAGTGATCGTACAGGCCACTAACCATGACAACGACCTTTGCCATATTTTAAACATATTTTTCTACGTAAGTCTCATGGGTGACAACAGAAAATCAAAAGTACATTCATCGGAATATTATGGTTTATAAAGCGTCATGATTTCGTTTCTTCACGTGAAGACGTTACTGGAAATAAATTAGAGAAAATATATATTTGAAAATACCAGTATTCTCTATTAAAGAATTTTCAGCATATCCGTTCCTCAGTTTTTCAGATTTGGCGGGATATTCTGCCCGTGAGTTACCGTGAGTAAATGGTCCGAGGCCGGGGATTTCTGAAAAATACCACCACCAGAAAAAAACAAAATGTTAGATTGATGCGTAATTAATTTCAGTTTATAAAGTTCGTGTTCTTAGACTGTATATAATGTTACTATACTGTTCCTACTGGAAATCCTTACTAGTTCAGAAAATGATTATATGATAAAAATATTATTTCAAATTGTTACACACACACACACGTATGTATGCATACATATTCGCTATCACAGCAAACATTTCTCTGTAAAGTATCATTACAAAGTATCAAAAGTACTTGATGAGTTTCGTACATGTATTATTTCCACATGATCTCCACAGTTCAATGATCGTTTTTTTAAAAGAAGATACCACTGAAGAAGTGGAAATAATGAGGTAGAATTTAGCCTGGAATTTTGAGTCGAATAAAAAGTCGGCATTACTAAAAGAATTAAAATCTATTGATGTTAAAAATCAAATAAAATATAACGAAAATGATTTTGAAAGACAAAAGTATCCAATACAAAGTAGTCACATGACTTTAAAAAAACACTTAGTATTTCTCTGTAAGTTAGAACAAAATATAACGTAATTAGATCTTACAAATTGTGTGGGAAAATAGTCTATGTTATAGCTATGTCAGTAATGAATATAAAGTAGTCACATGATTTTAAAAACACTTAAGTATGTGGACGTTTCTCAGTAACTTATAACAAAATGTAACGTAATTAGATCTTACAAATTGTGTGGGAAAATAGTCTATGTTATAGCTATGTCAGTAATGAATATAAAGTAGTCACATGACTTTAAAAACACTTAAGTATGTGGACGTTTCTCAGTAACTTACAACAAAATGTAACATAATTAGATATTACAAATTGTGTGGGAAAATAGTCTATGTTATAACTATGTCTGTAATGGATTCATATTTGTGATAAAGTTATGGTTATATATAAAGATGATCTATGTTACAGTTAAGACTCTAAGTGAAGTGAAACTGTGTGACAGTTACGACTATAAGGGATTCGAACTTGTTTCACAGTCACGTCTGTAAGGAAAATATAATATATTTTTATAGTTTGCTTTGGACTGTAATTCTAGAGTACCTGTGTGACATGTATATAAGAGATCTAAACCTATATTACAGTTTTACCTCTGGATAAATGTGAAAACACAACAGCAAATGTAAAATATTGTTCTTAAGCTTATTCAAATTGTGTGAAAAGTTTCGTTTTGTTTTTCCTGGAAAAGCAGAATTGATTAAATGTGGAGAGAATAATATCAATAATGTGCAGTAAAATAATAGATAAACTTGTAGAGAATAATATCAATAACGTGCAGTAAGAGAATAAATGAAACTTGGAGAGAATAATATCAATAATGTGTAGTAAAAGAATAGATTAAACGTGGAGAGAATAATATCAATAATGTGCAGTAAGAGAATAGATGAAACTTGGAGAGAATAATATCAATAATGTGCAATAAAAGAATAGCTTAAACGTGGAGAGAATAATATCAATAATGTGCAGTAGAAGAATAGATTAAACGTGGAGAGAATAATATCAATAATGTGCAGTAAAAGAATAGATTAAGCTTGGAGAGAATAATATCAATAATGTGCAGTAAAAGAAAAGATTAAACGTGGAGAGAATAATATCAATAATGTGCAGTAGAAGAATAGATTAAACGTGGAGAGAATAATATCAATAATGTGCAGTAAAAGAATAGATTAAGCTTGGAGAGAATAATATCAATAATGTGCATTAAAAGAAAAGATTAAACGTGGAGAGAATAATATCAATAATGTACAGTAAAAAGACTTTTATTTTCTATCTAAACTAACGTCCTTGTACAACAACACAGTTTCTTTAAAGTAAACAGAGATTGTTCTTGTATTCAAGACATATAGCTTCTTCTTTATTTTTATCCTTAAACTCTATCTTAACAACTCAGCTATAGGTGGTTTCAAACACACATGTGTATGCGTAACTTATAATTTTCTCTTTAATACTAAACCAACTATCGTAGTTGCTAAAACATCTCTATGAAATAAAAGTATAGGGTACGACATAAATGTTCACCAACCATATAAACGAATAGTGCCTTCAGTTTCACCCAGAGAGTTTTTGGCAACACAAGTGTAGGAGCCATAGTCTTGAGGCTCAAGATCCCGGATGGTTAGATGCAACTGTCCCTTGTAGTTTTCTTGAGAGATGTCTACCGTCTCGTATTTACTGTTTGATATAATAATGACTCCCCCCTCTCTCATCCAATAGGTTACGGCAATAGGATGAGCTTCAAGGTTACAGTCCAAGACAACGTCGGTAGCCAGTGGTGCTCCGATAAGCTGGTTAGGCATCCAAATCATAGGAGAGACTGTTGTATCATAGACAAGTCACGACGTTAGTATACAGACTATGGACTGTAGAGGAAATTGTTGTATCATAGACAAGTCATGATGCTAGTATATGGACTATGGCCTACAAAGAAAACTGTGTTTAATAGGTAGATCTGGAGATTAGTATCTAGAGTATGGAGTATAGGGGAAACTGTTGTATCACAGACAGATTTGGACGTTAGTATATGGACTATGGACTATAAAGGTCAGTAAGTTAGTATATTGACTATGGATTATAGGGGAACTGTGTATTATAAGCAGATCTGGGAGGTACTATATTGACTATGGACTATGCGGGAACTGTTGTATCATAAACAGGTCTAGACGTTAGTATATAGACTACAGACTATAAAGGAAACTGTGTATCGTGGACAGGTCTGGACGTTGGTATATGGACTATTAAAGAACCTGTGTATCAAAGACAGGTCTGTTCCATAGCATATGGACTATGGACTATAGAGCAAACTGTTGTATCAAAGACAGGTCTGGACGTTGGTATATGGACTATTAAAGAACCTGTGTATAATAGACAGGTCTGTTCCATAGCATATGGACTATGGACTATAGAGCAAACTGTTGTATCAAAGACAGATCATTGCGTTAGTATATTGACTATGGATTATAAGGGAAACTGTTAATCATAAGCAGGTCAAGACGTTAGTATACGGAATATGGACTATAGATGAAACTGTTGTATCATAGACAGGTCTGGACGTTAGTATATGGACTACAGACTGTAATGGAAACTGTCTATCATAGACAGGCCAATACATAGATAGGACTGATACACCAGATATATATATTACATATTTCATTCTAAACAAGTTAACGTCATGAAATAGAGATCAAAGAAACGACTCTTGTATCAAGTACGTAGACTTTAGGAGATACAATTATATGTAATAGAAGTTATGATATTATTACTTATATTAGAGGAGAGACAGTTTCTTCATAAATAAATAAGAACACTAGTTTACAGTTAATGGAGAGAGTGAAAGGCTGGGAGCTACAATGTTAATGTCTTTTTTTTCTATCTACACGAATACACCGATGTCTGAGAATTTTAAAAATGTAACACTAGGAACATTAGTTGTCATTCAATTGTTTATAAATATATTTTCCATAAGTTTACAGAGATATAATTAGATAAAAGCAACGGCTTAATTCCTTTTTCTCAGCAAGTAAAATAAGAAATTCACATCTTTCAAGAAATAAAGACTGCTCAATTTTATTTTCTTAGGTTCATATAGAAGCTAATTCAAATATAATTCAAAGTTCATTCAAAGTAATATAAACTAGGGTTAATTCAACCTTGAATATTTCTATAATGGTAAAAAGGTTAATAGTGATAATTAATTAAGAGTTAACTATTTGAAGAGTTAAATGTTTAACAAATAAATGAAGGATACAAGTAGAGTAATAAACAGGTATAAAAATCAATGAATAGATAGATAGTGGAAGTTAGATGAGTAAGTAGATAGTTGGGTAGAAAACTGGATAGAAAAATGGATAGAAAGAAAATAAAAGAAAAAAACGTCAAAATATAGATAAAATGAGTCTTACAAATCTGTGGATGGCTAGATATGTAGGGAGAGACAAATGTTTGGCGGTTTCTTACAATTTACTCCCAGGAAAATTCTTTTACTGACAGCTGGAGGGATTCCGTTTACGGCAATACACAGATAGGCACCCATATGTAGTCGGCTCACCTTGTTGATGTTGAGGTAACTTCCGTTCATGGAATGTACTGTGGAGAAAAGATGGTAGTTGGTTCATACTATAAATAAAATACAGTGATCGGTTCATACTGTAGAGAAAACACAGTAATTGGTTAATACTGTAGAAAAAACGTGGCACTCGTTGATACTATAATAAAACACAGTAACTGATTCATACTATAGAGAAAACCCAGTAACTAGTTCATACTGTAGAGAAAACACAGTAATTGGTTTATACTATAAGAAAACAGTAACTGGTTCATAGTGTAGAGAAAACGTGGTAACTGGTTCATACTGTAGAGAAAACACAGTAACTGGGTCATACTATAGAGAAAACACAGTAATTGGTTTATACTATAGAGAAAACACAGTAACTGGTTCATACTATAGAGAAAACACAGTAATTGGTTCATACTATAGAGAAAACACAGTAACTGGTTCATACTGTAGAGAAAACACAGTAACTGGTTCATACTATAGAGAAAACACAGTAACTGGTTCATACTATAGAGAAAACACAGTAATTGGTTTATACTATAGAGAAAACACAGTAATTGGTTTATACTATAGAGAAAACACAGTAACTGGTTCATACTATAGAACTAACGTGGAAATTGATTGATACTCGAGGAGAAACGTGATAATAGAAAGATACTTTGTAAGTAGTATGATAAGCACTTGACTAAACTGAATTATTATTTCATATTAGAACAACGTTTAACAGTCCTAAAGCTTAACGTACCCAATTCTCTAGCATGAGAAAAAGGAAAAGAGCTAAACATAAATTATACCAAGGTAACTGAAAGTTTGTGATGATTTGTTTGAAGTTGAACACAAAGATACAAAATGGATTATCTGTGCACTGCCCACCACGGGTATCGAAACCCGATTTCTAGCGTTGTAAGTCCACATACATACCGTTGTACCACTGGGGGGACTGACTGAACGTTTGTGATGATTTGTTTGAAGTTAAGCACAAAGCTAAACAGTGGATTATCTGTGCACTGTCCACCACAGGTATCGAAACCCGGTTTCTAGCGTTGTAAGTCCACAGACATACCGTTGTGCTACTGGGGGGGGGCTGACTGAACGCCTTTGTAGATCTTTATTTTCAATAATTTATTGTATAGAATCATGAATCAAAGTCACTGTATTAATTTATTTTACTAAAATTTTATGAATTGGATTTATCTAAGATAATGAATTTTATTGGGTTCAACTGTATAGTGTTTGTCTTTAAAAAATGTTGTATCTAAAATAATCGTGTATTGTTCTATATTACCAACATACTTTTACTGTAAGTTTCATAAAGTTATATTCTTAGATTCGTCAACCATTTTATCCACCACAACACTTTTACAATTAAATAAATATTCATTGATTGTTACTAACCTTTATTACCACCCAATGAAATGGCCTGCTCATCTTCACGTCGCCACGTAATTTTCGGTTCTGGAGATCCTGAAGCTATGCACTTTAGACTAATATCTTCTCCTTCTCTTACCTCAGTGTCTTTGCTTGTGAGCGCTTCGTCAATTTGAGGGGGAACTTAGAACAAGAGATTTTTGATAACAAAGATTATAAAACAGGAAATTGAAAGTTTAAATAATGAAACATTAATCATTTTATAGATAACTCTTCTTTGGTCAATTAAATGAAATTTCTAAATGGCCTGTTCATCCTCACGTCGCCACGTAATATCCGGTTCTGGAGATCCTGAAGCTATTCACTTCAGACTAACATCTCTTTCTCTTACCTCAGTGTCTTTGCTTGTGAACGCTTCGTCAATTTGAGGGGGATCTTAGAACAAGAGATGTTTAATAACAAATATTATAAAACACGAAACTGAAAGTTGAAATAATGAAACATTTCTTTATTTATTTTGGTTGAAGTTAAGCACAAAGCTACACAATGGGCTATCTGTGCTCTGTCCACCAGAGTATCGAAACCCGGTTTCTAGCGTTATAAATACGCAGACATGCCGCTGTCCCACTGAGGGGCTAATGAAATATTAATTACTTTATAGATATATCCTCTTTGGTCAGTTGAATGAAATTTCTAAAACAAGTCATCCTTTAACATCCTGTTTATTCTAGAACTGTAAAAAATCATAAAGGTATAACTTTTAGAAAACACACTCCGTAAACTGAAACATATGTTAATAAAAGGAAAATGGCGTACGTAATTAATTATCTGTTATAGTATGGCACGATATATGATTTATAAAAACAACATCTCTCTCTTCTGTAAAGAAAAGACTTAAAAAAAGAAAAAAAACGTCTAGAATTTCATCATTAGAAACCATGTGTGATTGGTTGTTTTTGTTAGAGGAGGTATAATAACATTCTTCTGTCTCAATGTTATAAGATATCCACGTTCATTACCTAGTGTTTATTGCTTGTACTTTTTATAATATTTCTTTTGATTTTGTATTTTTTATTACTTCATGATAATTCCTAATATCTTGATGAACATGATTCGATCTGCTAGTTTTTTTATGCTTGGGTAAAGATCTACTATGTGTTATATTATTTATTGTAAGTCGCTGAGCTTTCATTCAATAGTATTAGTTTCGCTTCTGCAAAGTATTATATAAGACGGCCTACTCTCTGTTAATACAAGCTTAATCATAAGTTGATAGGGTAAAAAAATTGGTAGGGAGGGTAGGGAGAGTCAAAACTATCCATTTATAATAAACTTCAGAAATATTATCTTAATAATACGATTGAGACAAATTAAACCACAAACGACAAAAATCAAGAACAACAACAAAAAACTATTACAACAGTAAGGAAGAGAACTACAACAGCATGTCCACTTTGCTCAAAATTCAAGAACTGATAGAAGCTAGAGTACAGAAAATATCAAGTAGAGAGCAGCACTAGCTGAGTTGGAATATAGAATATGGACATGGGTCATTCGGCCTATAATCTTCCAGTTGAGAGTTAATGAGATTTGGACACCGTCATCTGGCGGCTGGTTTGATAACTCTTTCCAAGGTGACTATTTGGCCACACATCTTGCTTATAGCTTACAGTGAGGAATGTGTTGTTTTTTTTGTTTTTTTTCGTCTTTTTGATATGAAATGATAACTTGTGACATACACGTGGTTCACAGTGAGGAATGTGTTGTTGGTGGTGTCTTTTGTGTTTTTATTTTTCGTCTTTTTGATATGAAATCATAACTTCGGGTCAAATAATCTAATATTTGTTTACCGTTCACGCTTATTCCGATAAGTATCACATTTAGTGGCAAACATTTTAAGGTATTTATGAGTTGACCTTTGTGATTTTATGACAATTAATCATGCCCTCTAGTAGCTGAGCGGTCAGACTGAGGGATTTTCATACTACACAACGGATTTCGATACGCCTGGTAGACATAGCACATATATCCTATTGTATAGTTATGCCCTTGACAACAAACGAACAATTGAACGTTATATAGTGATTCTATACACAAGTACTTGAAACTATTTACATAAACACACGTAGAAAAACACCAAGTAGTTTTCGTACAAGACTGATTATTTTTATTGATTTTTATAAACAAAGCACACATATAAGTTTTTTTACGCATAAGATACACCATTAATATTATTAATATGAACGAATGTTTTAATTGAGAAATGATTGATACACCGAATTAACTGCAGAGTAAAACACCTACTGTGATATAAAGCTGAAAATTACTGTGTACAGCACACTTCAAATGGTTTAACGTTAAAATCTTACGATAACTTTGAGAATTAGAAAAATGATCTGTTTAACTCGCTCCCGCAGCAGCAGTACAGGTGTTTTGTATCATATTAGTTTCTGTTGTTGTTTTCTAAGTGAAAAACGATACAATGAACTATCTGCGTTCGGTGTACGGCGGGGAATTGAACCCCGGATTTTTGCGTTGTAAATCTGTAGATTTACTGGGAAAGGAGGGTAGTCGAACTGTTTTGTATCAGACCTGTCGCTAAGTGTGCTGTTAGTCTGATTACAGTTTTCAGACTGAGTGGACAGGCTTACGATACATATTTGGCAGTATTATACATTTTTCTTTAAGGTAAGAGGCCATATACAGTTTAAAATCAACGAGTAAAGTATTTCAACAACGTCATATATATATTGACCATACCTCCTAACAGGTTATCCTTCAATCATTCCATGAAAGAGATGGAAAATGTGTCTAATGAGGAGTTAACCATTTTAATATACAGTTTTATAACTCATGTTTTAGCTAAATTTGCGGTGATGTTAAACTGTTTACAGCGGACAATAATAGATACTAAAACTGTAAGTGAAATAATGATATTTACTTCTCAGATATCATTCAACTTGTTAGTACTGATGTTATGAGTCTGTTTAAAGTAGGCCCGACATGGCCAGGTGGTTAGGGAGCTCGATTCGCAATCTGACGTTGAATACAGAAATTACGTCGTAATACGTTAAAACTGAATATAGGAGATCTTTATAATGTGCTAGTACTCAATTAATAACGTTATAATACAGTAGCGCTGAATACCGAAAAAAAACGTGATAATACGTTAGATCTGAATCAATAACAACGATATAGTATGATTGATTGATACTGCACAAAGAAATAACGTGTCTCCAAACTCTATCCTGATCATGCAGAAAACGATAGACATGTATGAATAACAACGATATAATATGTTAGACTCACACTATGCACAAAAAACTAACGTGTTTCGCAGATATGTCCTAACCAGACAAAATATGTTAGATCTGAATCAATAACAATGACATAATGTGTTAGTCTTACACTATGCACAAAACTAACATGTATCGCAACTCTATCCTGACCAAACACAATATGTCAGATCAGAATCACTGACAACGACATAATATGTTAGACTTATACTATGCACAAAAAAGTAACGTGTCTCGCAACTTTATCTTGACCATACACAATACGTTAGATCTGAATAAATAACAACGATATAATATAATAGACTGACAGTTCACAAAAACTAATGTGTCTCGCGACTCTATACTGACTATGCACAATACGTTATCTCTGAATCAATAACAATGACATAATATGTTAAATTGACACTATGCACAAAAACATCTATCGTGTCTCGCAAGACTATCCTGCCCATACACAATACGTTAGATATGTATGAATAACAACGACATATGTTAGATTTACACTGTGTACCAAAAACTAACGTTTCTCGCAGCTCTATCCTGACCAAACAGAATACGTTATATCTGAATCAACAACAACGATATAATAAGTTAGACTGACTCTATGCACAAAAAAGGAACGTGTCTCTCAACTCTATCCTGCCCATACACAATACGTTAGATCTGTATGAATAACAACGACATATGCTAGACTTACACTATGCACCAAAAAACTAACGTGTCTCTGACCTGTATCCTGAACAAAAACAATACGTTAGATATGTATGATTTACAAAGATATAATGGGTTAGACTGACACTATGAACAAAAAACTAAAGTGTCTCGCAGTTCTATCATGACCAAACACAATACGTTAGATCTGAGTCAATAACAACGACTTAATATGTTAGACTGACACTATCCACAAATAGAACTAACGTGTCTCGTAGCTCTGTCCTTACCAAAAACAATACGCTAGATCTGAATCAATAACAACGACTTAATATGTTAGACAGTCACCACGCACTAAGAAACTAACGTGTGTCGCAGCTCTAACCTAACCATACACATAACGTTAGATATGAGTCAATAACAACGATATTATATATTAAACTGACACTATGCACAAAAAAACTAACGTGTCTCGCAGCTCTATTCTGACCAAAGAGACTACTTTAGATCTGAATCAATAACAACGACTTAATATGTTAGACTGACACTATGCACAAAAAAATTAACGTGTTTCGCAACTCTATCCTGACCTTAAACAATACTATAGATTTGAATCAATAACAAAGATATAATATCATCGAATGATACTGCACTTAAAAAACTAAAGTCTCCTGCAGCTCTATCCAGACCATTAACAACACGCTATATCTGAATAATAACAACGACATAATATGTTAGACTGACGCTATGCACAAATTAGTTAACGTGTCTCGCAGCTCTATCTTGAACAAACACACTACGTTATACATGAATCATTAACAACGATATAATTAGTTAAACTTACACTATGCACAAAAACCTAACGTGTATCGCAGCTCTATACTGACCAAACACAATACATTAGATCTGAATCAATAACAACGATATAATATGTAAACTGACATTATGCACAACAAGAACTAACGTATATCGTAGCTCTATACTGACAGTACATTAGATCTCAATCAATAACAACAATATAATATGTTTGACTGACACTATAAACAAAGAAAAATAACGTGTTTCGAGTTCTATACTGACCAAACACAATACGTTAGATCTGAATCAATAACAAAATATAATATGTTTGACTGACACTATGAAAAAAGAAAATAACGAGTTTCGCAACTCAATCCTGACCATACACAATACGTTAGATCTGAATCAATAACAACGATATAATATGTTTGACTAGCACTGTGAATAAAGAAAAAATAACGACGATATAATATGTTTGACTGACACTATGCACAACAGGAACTAACGTGTTTCGCAGCTCTATTCTGACCTAACACAATATGTTAGATCTGAATCAATAGGAGCAATATAACATGTTAGATTTATACTATGCACCAAAAGAGTAACGTGTTTCGCAGCTATATCCTGACTAAACACAATACCTTAGATCTTAATCAATAACAACGACACAATATGTTAGACTTACACGATGCACAAAAATCTAACGTGTCTCGCAGCTCTATACTGACCAAACACAATACGTTAGGTCTTAATCAATAGGCCCGGCATGGCCAGGTGGATAAGGCGCTCGACTCGCAATCTGAGGGTCGCGAGTTCGAATCCCCGTCCCACCAAACATGCGCGTCCTTTCAGCCGTGGGAGCGTTA
>NW_013666383.1:406404-413042 GCF_000517525.1 Limulus polyphemus | reverse complement strand
CGGCTAGCGCAGATAGCCCTCGTGTAACTTAGCGCGAAATTCAAAAACAAACAAACAAACTTAATCAATAACAACGATATAATATGATAGACTGAAAAAAATGCTCAAAAAACTACCTTTTCTCGCAACTCTGTCCTGATAAAACACAATACGATTGATCTGAATCAATAACAACAATATAATAAGATAGACTGATACTGCACAAAGAAACTAAAGTCTCTTGCAGCTTTATCCTGACCATATACAAAAGGTTAGATATGAATCAATACCAATGATATAATATGAAAAACTGACATTATGCACAAAAAACTAACGTTTTTCCCAACTCTATCCTGACTATAAACAGTACGTTAGGTCTGAATCAATAAGAATAATATAATAAGTCAGACTTACACTTTAAATAAAATAAACTAACGTGTCTCGCAGCTCTGTCCTGACCAAATGCAATATGCTAGATCTGAATCAATAAGAACAGTATCATAAGATTAACAGATAATGCACAAAAAACTAAAGTCTTTCGCAGCTCTATCCTGACCATAAACAATAGGTTAGATCTGAATCAATAACAACAACATAACATGTTAGACTGACACTATAAACAAAAAACAACGTGTGTCGGAAATCTATCCTGACCAAACACAATACATTAGATCTGAATCAATAGGAACAATATAATATGTTAGATTTGTAGTATGCACAAAAAACTAACGTGTCTGGCGTTCTGTCTTTACTAAACACAAGCCGTTAGATCTGAATCAATAATAACAATATAATAAGATTGACACTATACACAAAAAAACTAACGTGTGTCGCTGTTCTGTTCTGACCAACCAAAATACTTTAGTCCTGAATCATAACAACGATATAATATGATTGACTGATACTGCACAAAAACCTAAAGTCTTTCGCAGCTCTATCCTGACCATAAACAATACGTTAAATATGAATCACTAACAATGATATAAAATGATCGACTGATACTCCACAAAAATATAACGTGTCTCGCAACTCTGTCCTGACCAAACACAATAAGTTAGATATGAATCACTACGAACAATATGATATGTTCGACTTAAATTAGGCACAGAAAAAAACTATTGTGTCTCGCAGCTCTAACCTCACCATACACAATGCGATACATATAAACCAATAAGGACAATATAATATGTAAGTCTGACAATATGCACAAAAATAAAATTACGTGTCTCTACAGCTCTATCCTGACCAAACATAATAGTTTAGATGTGTATCAACAATATTAAAATAATGTGTTAGACTAACACTAGGTATAACAAACTAACGTGTATCGCAGCTCAATCTTAACCAAACACAATAAGTTAGATCTGAATCAATAACTACGATATAATATGTTAAACTAACACTATGCACAAAAAACACTAACATGTCTCGCAACTCTGTCCTGACCAAATACAATACGTTGGATCTGAATCAATAACAACGATATAATATTTTAGACTGACACTATGCACAAAAAAACTATGTGTATCGAAAATCTATTATGACCAAACAAAATACGTTATATCTGATCAATAACAACGATATAATATGATAGTCTGAAAAAAAATGCACAAAAAGGTAACGTGTCTACCAGCTCAATCCTCATCAAACACAAAACGTTAGACCTAAATCAATATCAACGGTATAATATGATTGACTGATACTGCACAACAAGACTAAAGTCTCTCGCAGCTCTATCCTGACCATAAACAATAGGTTAGATCTGAATCTCTAACAACAACATAATACGAAAGACTGACACTGCACAAAAAACTAACGTTTTTCACAACTCTATCCTGACCATACACAATACGTTAGGTCTGAATCAATAAGAACAATATAATAAGATTGACAGATACTGCACAAAAAACTAAAGTCGTTCGCAGCTATATCCTGACCATAAACAATAGGTTATATCTGACTCAATAACAACGACATAATATGTTAGACTGACACTATAAACAAAAAACAACGTGTGTCGGAAATCTATCCTGACCAAACACAATACGTTAGATCTGAATCAATAGGAACAATATAATATGTTAGATTTGTAGTATGCACAAAAAACTAACGTGTCTTTCGTTCTATCCTTAACAAACACAAGCCGTTAGATCTGAATCAATAACAACGATACAATATGTTAGACTAACACTATGCATACAAAACACCGTATGTCTAACAATTATCATGACCAAACACAATACGTCAGATCTGAATCAATAACAACGATATAATATGATAGACTGACACTATGCACAAAAAAACTAACGTGTCTCGCAACTCTGTCCTGACAAAACATAATACGATAGATTTGAGTGAAGAACAACGATATAATATGTGTGACTGACACTATGAACAAAGAAAAATAACGTGTTTCGAGTTCTATACTGACCAAACTTAATACGTTAGATCTGAATCAATAACAACGATATAATATGTTTGACTGACACTATGCCCAACAAGAACTAATGTGTTTCGCAGCTCTATTCTGACCTAGGACAATACGTTAGATCTGAATCAATAGGAGCAATTTAACATGTTAGATTTATACTATGCACCAAAAGAGTAACGTCACTCGCAGCTCTATCCCTACCATAAACAATAGTTTAGATCTGAATCAGTAACAACGATACAATATGATTGTCTGATACTATGCACAAAAAATCACGTGTTTCGCTGCTCTATCCTGACCAAACACAATACCTTAGATCTCAATCAATATCAAAGACTTCCTATGTTAGACTGACTCCATATACTTAAGAACTAACGTATCTCGCAGCTTTATCCTGACCATACACAGTACGTTAGATGTGAATCAATAAGAACAATATATTATGTTAGACTGACAGTATACATAAAAAACTAACGTGTCTCGCAGCTCAATCCTGACCAAACACAATACCTTAGATCTGAATTCATAACAACGACATAATACGATAGACTGACACTATGCACCAAAATAACTAACGTATCTTGCAGCTCTATCATGACCAAACATAATACGTTATATCTGAATCAATAACAACGATATAATATGTTAAACTGACACTATGCACAAAAAGAGCTAAAGTGTATCGCATATCTATTCTGATAAAACACCGTATGATAGATTTGAATCAATAACAGCTCCATTATGACCATAAACAAAAGGTTAGATATGAATCAATAGCAACAATATAATATGTTAGATTTATACTATGCACAAGAAACTAACGTGTCTGGCGCTCTATCCTTACCAAACACAATCTGTTAGATCTCAATCAATAACAACAATACAGTATGTTAGACTAACACTATGCACAAAAAACATCGTGTGTCTCAAATTTATCCGGACCAAACAAAATATGTTAGATCTGAATCAATAACAACGATATAATATGAAAGACAGTTACTATGCACAAAAACCTAACGTGTCTCGTAGATCTGTCCTGACCATGCACAATACGTTAGATCTGAATCAAAATGAACAATATAATATGTTAGATTTATACTATGCATAAAAACTAACGTGTCTCGCAGCTCTATCCTATTCATACACAATGCGTTAGATCTGAATCAATAACAACGACATAATATGTGAGACTTACACTATGAAAAGAAAAACTAATCTATCTTGCACCTATATCCTGACCAAACACAATACATTATATATAAATCAAAAACAACGACTTCATAAGTTAGACTGACACTATGCACAAAAAGACTAACGTGTCTCGCAGCTCTATCCTGACGATAAACATATAGTTAAATATGAATCAATAACAACGACATAATATGTTATACTGATACGACGCACCAAAAACTAACGTGTCTCGCAGCTCTATCCTATCCATACACAATGCGTTAGATCTGAATCAATAACAACGACATAATATATGAGACTTACACTATGAAAAAAAAACGAACGTATCTTACAGCTCTATCTTGACCAAACACAATACGTTATATCTGAATCAATAACAACGACTTAATATGTTAGACTGACAGTATACATAAAAAACTAACGTGTCTCGCAGCTCTATCCTGACCAAACACAATACCTTAGATCTGAATTAATAACAACGACATAATACGATAGACTGACACTATGCTCAAAAATACTAACGTGTCTCGCTGTTTTATCCTGACCAAACACAATACGTTAGATCTGAATCAATAACAACGATTTAATATGACGGACTGATACTGCACAAAAAAACTAAGGTTTCTCGCAGCTCTGTCCTGATCATAAATAATAACGTTAGATCTGAATCATTAACAACGATATAATATTATCGACTGATACTGCACAAAAAACTAAGGTCTCTCGCATCTCTATCCTGACCATAAACAATTGGTTAGATCTGAATCTCTAACAACGACATAATATGTTAGACTGACAGTATGCACAAAAAAATCAACGTGTCTCGCAGCTCTATCCTGGCCAAACACAATGCGTTAGATCTGAATCAATAACAACGATATAATATTATCGACTGATACTGCACAAAAAACTAAGGTCTCTCGCAGCTCTATCCTGACCATAAACAATATGTCAGATCTGAATCAATAAGAACGACATTATATGTTAGACTTATACTATGAACAGAAAAACAAATGTATCTCGCAGATCTGAAATGACTATAAACAATAGGCTAGATCTGAATCTCTATCAACGACATAATATGTTAGACAGACACAATGCACAAAAAACTAAAGTGCCACGCAGCTCTATCCTAAACATTAACAATAGGTTAGATCTGAATCAAGAACAACGACATAATATGTTAGACAGACACAATGCACAAAAAACTAAAATGTCTCGCAGCTCTATCCTAAACATTAACAATAGGTTAGATCTGAATCTCTAACAACGACATAATATGTTAGACAGACACTATGCACAAAATCTAACGTGTCTCGCAGTTCTATCCTGATCAACCACAATACGTTAGATCTGAATCAATAACAACGATATAATATGTTAGACTGACACTTTGCACAAAAATAACTAACGTGTCTCGCAGTTCTATCTTGACCAAACATAATGAAATTCTATAATTTATTGATTTCTTTTGTTCTCAGTGTTCCTTCGTTATGCTAATCAAGCAAATTAAAAATAGCACCATAAATCCTGTATTGGTACAACATTGGTGGGTTTCAATTGCAATTTTAATACCCTTTTATGGAATAAGTGTCGTGAAAACTTAAGGAAAATTTACAAAGAATAACCTGAAGACATAAGATACTCTCTTTTCAAACAGTGAACGATACAACACATTATCAGTCGGATAACGCAAGCTGTAATTATGAGGAATGACAAATACTACTATAGGTAACTTGTAAAAATCTACTTCATCATTTATCCAACTTCATTATTCTTAGCTTTATCATGTTGCACGTTTGTTAGAGGATTATTTATCATTGTTAGCTTACTTTATTGATTTAGGACTAACCTAAATTTTCTAAGCTGGCCGAATGTTGTGAGACATTATTAGATTTATGATCGAAAATATTGTTAAAATCGATGATACCGTACTGCTAAAACATTGAATTCATATTTTTATAAGCAAGAATGCTACGGCAGTATAATTAGTTAGCGATATTTATTACCAGGTTTATTTTAATTTTTGATCTAAGTAGGTAGCATACTCTGATCGGATATTAATTTTAATAGAATGAATAATTAAATTGACCTGTCGTTTTGTACTTCTGTTGCAAGAGTTAAACTGCGTTTTAATTGTCAAACGCTTTATTAAGATAAGGCTATTTAAGGATTAAACGGTGGTTTAGTTGTTAAGCCTTTATTAAGATGAGGCTAGTTAATATTCTACCAAATCACCACTTAATCAACCCTATATTTCCATATATTTATATACATGCTATGCCTAATGTGAGAGTTCGCTCATTTACCAATTGATTCGAACCTGTCATAATGATCAAAGTGAGATGAAATATTATATTACAGTTGTAGTTCTTTTTGCAAATCGTTTTGCCCTAGATATAATACTTCATAGATATCTCGATCACCAAACGTCAGTATTGAACATGCAACATAATCTATGTCCAGAGTTGTCATTAATAATCAAGTAATTAATGTAATTCGCTTCTAAAAAGAAATTCCCTTGTGAGGTCGTGATTTTAAGACATACATATAGGCATCTTTCCAATAGGATTTTGTTGACTCTCTTATGCTATCCTATCAAATAATTTTATTAGTATTCAATTTGAAATGATAAATAACAACAAAAGAATTATTGATAAGACAAATTACACTACGCTTTTAGACGGTTCGTCGTACATTAGATGTGCTTGTATTGAGCTATTACTAACGGAGATGTCTCGATTCACTTACTATTATGAATTGAATGTCCTGTAAGCACAAACAACCAACCAACCATATGATGATTCGGGAATTTCTTAATGTAGTTCTTCTTCCTTTAGTTTCCTTGGATGTTCATTTATGATATTATACTGTATAGAATTGGCATCATTAACGTATTAACAGTTTTCTATTTATATGGAATTGGCATCATTAACGTATTAACAGTTTCTATTTATATGGAATTGGCATCAATAACTTATTAGCAGCTTTCTATTTATATGGAATTGGCATCATTAACTTATTAGCAGTTTTCTAT
>NW_013666383.1:390507-405517 GCF_000517525.1 Limulus polyphemus | reverse complement strand
AGCAGTTTTCTATTTATATAGAATTGGCATCATTAACGTATTAGCAGTTTTCTATTTATATAGAATTGGCATCATTAACTTATTAGCAGTTTTCTATTTATATGGAATTGGCATCATTAACTTATTAGCAGTTTTCTATTTATATAGAATTGGCATCATTAACTTATTAGCAGTTTTCTATTTATATGGAATTGGCATCATTAACTTATTAGCAGTTTTCTATTTATATAGAATTAGCATCATCAACTTATTATCAGTTTTCTATTTATATAGAATTGGCATCATTAACTTATTAGCAGTTTTCTATTTATATGGAATTGGCATCATCAACTTATTAGCAGTTTTCTATTTATATGGAATTGCCATCATTAACTTATTAGCAGTTTTTATTTCTCACTTATATTTTACTTGCTTTTGACCAGTCCTCATTAATTGGAAAATGAAATGATATTTTCTGAACTACGTCTAAACAGAGCGTGGATATGTAAACAGACCATTAGAGATAGACCTGCTACTTTATAGGCTATCATGTGAAGCAAAACTTCTGTTACCAATAATATCTCCTCGAAACGCAATCTTTTGAACTATTTCTTATGTAATAGCGTAAGTCCTTGACTCATAGGTACCGAATAAAATCTAGCAAACATAAGTGGTATTGGAGATACAACTTATGAGTTAGCAAAAGTTGTTTTTCCTTTCCTACTATTCAATGAACACACACAAAACCAACTTAACGTTCCTTCAAACTCTGTTTTTTCTATCCTTTCTCTACCTGCTTATAAATCTTAGAATTTGTTTATTTATTTCGCTGAATCCTAAAAATGCACAAAAGACTATCTGATCTGGGTACGCTGTGGAAATCGAACCGCAAATTCCAGTTTTATAAAACTTTAAGCTTTTCGATGAACAGCCGGAAGGCCTTATAAATGTTGATAACTTTCAACAATTCACTACTTCACTTAAAGAGAACTATAACAAATTTAAATTACATGCCGAAAGTACGTAGTTGTGAAGGATTTTGAACCCCGACCTTTCCTTCTTTCTCTGCTATTTTTCTGAACATTGAATATTTCAGATTTCTTACCGATACAAAGAAGTAGTCATGATCACATGAATCTACCCTTTAACAACCATATGTCGTCAAATCAATTACTCCACCCCGTCACTAAGTTTGTGAGTTAGGCTAAACATCATGACAATTCTTTGGTCACTGTCTATGCTACAGGTTATGAAATATTAGAAAAGTAAAAAATGTTGATTAGAATATTTATTGAATTCTAATTCATTCTTATTACAAGAATTACGGTGTAAGGTTCAGTGGTATACACAAGTAGATGCACATAGTGATAATTCACAGTCAGGCAGAACAGACAAGCTAGAGAGAGAGAGAAAACACCGCAGTACATTCCCTCTGTTCAAATAGCATCGGAGTTGTAATGCATTTATACAAGTTTTATCGCACTAAACATACAATTACGAATGTATATATATGTGTGTGTGTGCTGTACAGTTGTGAAACTAAGAACATGTTAATACGTATTTATTTTTCAGTATTTACTTAGTAAGTACTACTTACCAACAACCTTAATGTAGCCCACTTGGTTCTTCATAGGAGACGTGTTGATTTGGCACATATACTGCCCTCTGTCTCTCATCCGTACGTTTTTTATACGTAGCCACCATGTACGGTGGCTATTGTGATATACCTGGTAACGAGAATTCCTGGTTATTACACGATTTGCCAGGGTTAGAAGGGTAGATCTGTCTGTGTGAATCCACGCCACCTGGTTGTAAATAGATAATAAAAACATAAAATAGCTATATTAAAATCATTAATTGTTTTAGTTCAGAGATAGTACCGTGAACACATCATTTACCAAGTATTATCTACGGATGTATTTTTCAACAGTTAAACAATAAAAGGTGCATAACCTTCTCTTAAGAAATTATCGGACCAGTCAATAAAGTCAGTACCACAGCTTCTTTAATTGCTGCAAATATCGAGAAGGAATGACACATAAGAGCATCATTCGTATTGTGTGCCTCTTGCTGCATGCACTCTTACGTTGTCTTATTTCTAAATTCATATCTGAAAGATCAAAGATATATAGTATTAAGATAACATCAGAAATGTTATGTTGCTGTCTGCAGGGTATACGTTTTAATAAAAACTGTTTTATAGATATAAAAATGTATAGTTGTGTTCAGTTTGATATTAAAACAGTAGATATGATGCACATAATCTTTAGATTTTACTGTTATCTTTTTTGTCGTAAAGCTGAAGTGATATTAGTATTAAATATTCAGATTTTTTAAATATTTTGTTATAACTGATATACTTTAAGACACTTTTGTTTGTTTGTCTCAAAGCAAAGCCACATTGGGCTTTATGCTGTGTCCACCTCATGGAATCGAACCCCGGATTTTAACGTTCTAAGTCCGTTTAAAAACGTGATATCAGTAAGTAAGTTTCTTTTTAAAGGATGTCGTATTTCTTTAACTTACACACTATCTGCTTGATGATGAGAAGCCTCATGTATTTCTAATGCCAATAAACTTGGAGCTAGTTTGGACCACAGACTACTAATAACAATGACATCTTTTCAATACCATAGTTAACTATGTGCAACAAATGTATATTAACTAAAAACATTTGAGGTTCAAATGTTAAGGTTCGAATGGCGACTATAAAGTAAAATCCATTACAAACCGTACAAAAGGTTCGAATGGCGACTAGAAAGTAAAATCCATTATGAAACACACAAAAGGTTCGAATGGCGACTAGAAAGTAAAATACATTACGAACCACACAAAAGGCTCGAATGGCGACTAGAAAGTAAAATCCATTACGAAACACACAAAAGGTTCGAATGGAAACTAGAAAGTAAAATCTATTACGAACCACCCACAAGGTTCGAATGGCGACTAGAAAGTAAAATCTATTACGAACCAAACAAAAGGTTCGAATGGCGACTAGAAAGTAAAATCCATTGCGAACCACACAAAAGGTTCGAATGGCGACTAGAAAGTAAAATCCATTACGAAACACACAAAAGGTTCGAATGGAAACTAGAAAGTAAAATCTATTACGAACCACCCACAAGGTTCGAATGGCGTTTAGAAAGTAAAATCCATTACGAACCACTCAGAAGGTTTGAATGGCGACTACGAAGTAAAATCCATTACGTACAGCACAGAAGGTTCGAATGGCGACTAGAAAGTAAAATCCATTACGAACCACACAAAAGGTTCGAATGGCGACTAGAAAGTAAAATCCATTACGAACCACACAAAAGGTTCGAATGGCGACTAGAAAGTAAAATCATTACGAACCACACAAAAGGTTCGAATGGCGACTAGAAAGTAAAATCCATTACGAACCACACAAAAGGTTCGAATGGCGACTAGAAAGTAAAATCCATTACGAACTACACAAAAGTGTCGAATGACGACTAGAAAGTAAATATATTACGAACCACACAAAAGGTTCGAATGGCGACTAGAAAGTAAAATCGGTTACGAACCACACAAAAAGTAAAATCCAATACAAACCCAATAGACATTTTAATTTACGATTTAAGAATATCATGTAAGATACATAAAACCTTTTATCTAACTGAATGTGTTTTGATAACATATTAAAAAAAAATAATCCTTTTGAAGTATCTATCAATATTTCTTTTCAGAAGATGAAGAACTCTTTATAAATTATATTTGTACTCTTTCCAGCATGTGCTACTGAAATATTTCGACCATTGTTTAATACTGACAAGAAATATTATTTAATTACAAAACATAGAACTACAATAATGATTAAAATATACTATCTTGGAAAGTTACAAGCACCTTCTGGTACGTCTCTGTTATACACATAAAAAATCATACGTACATTTTATTATTAAAATTATTGCATTATCCCCAGATGTAGGGTCATCCAGATAGAATTTGTATGCAAATCCCTATAATGCACTGCAATGTAAGCCTTACAAACATCAATAGCTGAAACAAACAACCAGTTGAAGTCAAGTTACTCACGAATAACTAAAAATGAATAATTACTGGACGCAGCATTAATAGTACTAGCGTCCTGGTCACTAAAGCCCTCCTAATCATAAACAAACCCACTGTAGTTACGTACTAAAGAAATTAATAACTACTAGACATATTTATATAAAATTTTAACATCGCTGTCCAAAATTAATCATCCATCAGTCTATACAAAGTTCTGTAAAAATAAATCATATATCTGAAACCATATCCATTACACCTGACATTAAACACAATAGCTGATTCACTACTAATGGGTTTCATGGACGGGTTGCAGCAAATAAGATGATGATCATAGCTGTGATGTGTGGCTTTTGAGTGTCGATATCAGTCACTGCTTATTAGTTGCTTCTAATTGAAGGCAGCTTAAATAATACCATAGTCAACAATAACTTGAAATAAATAACATCGTGATTGGCAAGCCCATATCGTTACATGAATTCTATTGAACAGTGTCGGAATGATTTGAACCCCACCTGAGAAACAAAACAGAAACTAAGAAATATCAATACTGTTGTTGTGATTTTAGAAGGATGGTGATCTGTTGAGGGCAGGTGTTAATAACTCGGTCCAAATGACAAGAGTGAGCCCATCCTAAATTATAATCGGCTCTCAGAGGCAAAATACGACATTTTTTCCCCTCAAGATATCTTTCGTACCAGTACCTGTATCATAACGTGAGACGCCTACATTTATGATTAAGATTATTGAACTAGAGCAAGTTATTTTGAGCTTATAGGAAGTCCTAATCGCGTTAGAAGAGCAATGCTAAATGGACGTAGTCTTGTTCTTAAGAGCATAGTGAGTGACAGTAAATACGAGAAATATATATACGAAATTAGGTAAGGTCGAGGTAACTACACATTAAATATCAACTGAAATTCCTATCAAATAATAATAAAGGGGAATACACCGCTAAAAAGATAATTTAATAACATTTCAGGGGAAAAGAAGAGATGGAGGTTTAATGACCATGGGGCGTTTTACATTTGTACTTAGTAGTTCCTAGTATATTAATCAATCAGTCAAGGTTATTAAAACTCGAGTATGAGACCTGATGTTCATGCGTTCTCCAGATGCAGTGGATTGTAGAAATACGGAAAACTGAAAATATATTGTCCAGGATAAGTGATTTTCTCCATATTCTCGCAAGCACAAACATAAATAAAACTCAACCTTCATAACAAATAAAAAATTTAAAACCTTTATTTTTCAGAACATTGTTGATTCCCATTTTAAACTCTTCCGAAATGCCATCCACCACGAGTGCAGATGAAAACTCATTAAATAAGACAATCATCATAGAAGAAAAATTAAATTGTTTTAACTGGATCCTAGCCTGCCTTTTACGAATCTTGTACCTTCTCGTCCTATGGTCAATACATTGGACTGACAGCACTTATCTTCAATAAAAAAAAAAAAATATGACACCATCATTTCATGTCCACAATAAATTTATATGTATAAATTTAAATGAAAACATGCACTCTACATGTTTCATTCGACAATATGATCCACTATCTTCAGAATATTTTTTTTCTTCTCTTTTTTCCTGTCAAATTGTGTTAGATTTTCTGGGAAAGTACAAAAAGAAAAAACAAAATAGAATTTTACCTTAACTTTAGTTTGAATGAATTCCAAACTTGGATGTTGTGTAAAGAATAAAACAACATCAACATTCGAACCTTATTATTTAGGCCTAAAAATAACTACTTTCATATGTCATATCAATGTGATTTTAGATGTTATAGTTCATCTTTAACGGATATGTTATGATTAAACGCTAATCGTCACTACAAAACACACCAATATTACAGCCCAGAGTAACATAACTACAAAAACACACCAATGTTACAGCCTATAATAACAAAACTAATCATCACTACAAAAACACACCAATGTTACAGCCAAGGGTAACACCACTAATTATCACTACAAAGTACACCAATGTTACAGCCAAGGGTAACACATTAATCATCACTACAAAAACAAACCAATGTTACAGCCAAGAGCAACATCACTACAAAACATACCAATGTTACAGCCAAAACTAACACCACTAATCATCACTACAAAACACACCAATGTTACAGCCTATAGTAACACCACTAATCATCACTACAAAAACGTACCAATGTTAAAGCCTAGAGTAACATCACTACAAAAACACAACAATGTTACAGCTAAGAGTAACACCACTAATTATCACTACAAAGAATACCAATTTTACAGCCAAGAGTAATATCTCTAATCGTCACTACAAAACAAACTAATGGTACAGCCTTCAGTAACGCCACTAATCATCACTACAAAAACACACCAATGTTACAGCCTATACTGACACCACTAATCATCACTACAAAATACACCAATGTTACAGCCTAGAGTAACATCACTACAAAACACACCAATGTTACAGCCTAGAGTAACATCACTACAAAACACACCAATGTTACAGCCTAAAGTAACACCACTAATCATCACTACAAAAACAAACCAATGTTACAGCCAAGAGTAACATCACTAATCATCACTACAAAAAACACCAATGTTACAGCCTAGAGTAACACCACTAATCATCACTACAAAAACACACCACTATTACAGCTTATAATAACACCACTAATCATCACTACAAAAACACACCAATGTTACAGCCTAGAGTAACATCACTACAAAAACACACCAATATTACAGCCAAGAGTAACACCACTAATTATCACTACAAAGTACACCAATGTTACAGCCAAAAGTAATATCGCTAATCGTCACTACAAAACACACCAATGTTACAGCCTAGAGTAACGCCACTAACCATCACTATAAACAAAAACACCAATGTTACAGCCTAGAGTAACACCACTAATCATCACTACAAAAACACACCACTATTACAGCTTATAATAACACCACTAATCATCACTACAAAAACACACCAATATTACAGCCAAGAGTAACACCACTAATTATCACTACAAAGTACACCAATGTTACAGCCAAAAGTAATATCGCTAATCGTCACTACAAAACACACCAATGTTACAGCCTAGAGTAACGCCACTAACCATCACTATAAACAAAACACCAATGTTACAGCCTAGAGTAACGCCACTAACCATCACTATAAACAAAACACCAATGTTACAGCCTATACTAACACCACCAATCATCAGTACAAAATACACCAATGTTACAGCCTAGAGTAACATCACTACAAAACATACCAATGTTACAGCCTAGAGTAACATCACTACCAAAACACACCAATGTTACAGCCAAGAGTAGCACCACTAAATATCACTACAAAGTACACCAATGTTACAGCCAAGAGTAGCACCACTAAATATCACTACAAAAGTACACCAATGTTACAGCCAAAAGTAACATCGCTAATCGTCACTACAAAACACACCAATATTACAGCCCAGAGTAACATAACTACAAAAACACACCAATGTTACAGCCTAGAGTAACATCACTACAAAAACACACCAATGTTACAGCCAAGAGTAACACCACTAATTATCACTACAAAGTACACCAATGTTACAGCCAAGAGTAATATCGCTAATCGTCACTACACAACACACCAATGTTACAGCCTAGAGTAACACCACTAACCATCACTACAAAAACACACCAATGTAACAGCCTTGAGTCACACCACTAATCATCACTACAAAATACACCAATGTTACAGCCTAGAGCAACACCACTAATTATCACTACAAAACATACCAATGCTACAGCCAAGAGTAATATCACTAATCATCACTACAAAAACACACCAATGTTACAGTCTAAAGTAACACCACTAATCATCACTACAAAATACACTAATGCTACAGCCTAGAGTAACACCACTAATTATCACTACAAAGAACACCAATGTTACAGCCAAGAGTAATATCACTAATCATCACTACAAAAACACACCAATGTTACAGCCAAGAGTAACGCCACTAATCATCACTACAAAAATATACTAATGTTACAGCCTGTACTAACACCACTAATCAGCACTCCAAAATACATCAATGTTACAGCCTACAGTAACATCACAACAAAAACACACCAATGTTACAGCCTAGAGTAACACCACTAATTATCACTACAAAACACACCAATGTTACAGCCAAGAGTAATATCACTAATCATCACTACAAAAACACACCAATATTACAGTCTAAAGTAACACCACTAATTATCACTACAAAATACACCAATGTTACAGCCTAGAGTAACATCACTACAAAAACCCACCAATGTTACAGCCTAGAGTAACACCGCTAATCATCACTACAAAAAACACCATATATTTTGTCAGAGACAACTGGTGAAGTCGTTGTTTTTTGTATTTTTTTTTCTTTTGAAATTATAATTGACATTTGTTTAACTTTTCCGTACAGTTTTATCGTTACTATGACTTAGTTCAAAATACATTTGCGAAGTTATAAGAAAAAAATTTCACTATTATTTCTAGATGTGTCTGTTATTGAATACTACCGATGTTTTTCTTCTGTGTAGCGAAACAAGATTTTTAATGTTTCATTCGCCATATTAACTTTTGTCATCCGTAACAATTGTTTCAATTACTATAATTTTCAGACATATCTTTCGTGTGTAATCTTAAAGCGCACTGAATACCGGAAACATCATACTGGCTAGTTTTGAGACAGCGGAAGTTACGTAACTCTGGTAACACGTGATGAATTTCTCGAATGATCATGAATTATCGAGTAAGACCGAGTTTGTTCTGGACGCCCTCTTTTTTTAGTATATAAACCTGGCAGAGAAAGTCTGCGGGATTGAATGAAGAGAGTTCCGTCTAATTTATGATTCTGTTTCGAGCTAGTGTGTGTTCGAGATTGTGAATCGCTGTGATTTATAACGTGTATTGTAAAAGTAGTTAAGTTTAGAAATGTACTGATTTTGAAATTGCCGTGTACTAAAAGTTTGTATCGAGAAAGAATAAACTGGTTTAACCAAGAAAGAACTTGTATCGCTGAAGTTTGTCGGAAAGAATTTCTACCGGAAATTAACAAACAAGCAGATACGTAACACTAGTTTATCAAACTGTATCTGAAGTAGTACGAAAATTGAAAAAGACTGATCTCTTTTACCAAGAATATTAGTTTCCAATTTGCTCAGCGATAAGTCTGAGAACTTATAACGCTGTGGTGGGTAGAGTACAGATAGCTTATTTTGTAGCTTTTTGCTTAACAACAAACAAAAAAGATCAAAATATTTAGTGATTTCGTACATAGAACAAAATGCGTCTTGGTGATTAACTTAAGAAACAAGGTAAAACTTCTCTCTCTATGCTTTCCACTTGAATAACTTTCCAGCTAACGTTGGATTTTACGTATTGTGTGTGTTATAGCTGTAATAATATAATGTGTAATAATTTATACTGGAAATATCAAGCGCCACCTTGTGTTCATACATGCAAGTATCCGAGAATGTTCTTTAAAACGGGTAATGTACATCTCAGTTTTCCAACTTTTGCAAACTGAGTTCAGAGAGAAAAACACTCAGCATCTCCGCAGCTCGGATTTCAACAACTTCGACTTAAAGCGTTTTATAAAAAATATATGTCGATCAGTAAACTACACTAAGCTCTGAACCTAGTTTCAAATCATTTGGCCTCTTTCTTTAACTAACTTTGATATAAAACTTTATCTTAACGTTAGTCCAGCGGTAAGTTTAGTGACTTACAATGCTTACGATTTCTCGCGTTTGACAGAGCTCAGATATACCAATGTGTAGTCCCCCCCTTTCCATCCCTTACTGGCTCAATGATAAGTAAGTGATCTTATCTTATAATGCTAAATGTGTGGCTTAGATAGATACCCACGGCGGTCACAGCAACCAGCCCATTGTGTAGCTTAGTGTTCTTTCCCTATTATTATACTTTTCTGCTCAGTACTACTGAGACTTGAATTAAATACGTTTAGGACAAAAATGCGCAACGTTATTTGTTGTTAAACTTCAGTAAGCGTACCCCGATACGTTGTTTTCATTCCGATTTTACTGCATTATGTTTGTTTGTTTGTAGTTGAGCACAAAACAGCACATGGGCTACCTGTGCTCTGCCCATCACAGGTATCAAAACCCGATTTCCAGGGTTGTAAATCCGCAGACAAACTGCATTATGAAGGGAGTACGTTGCACTGTATATATTTTGTAGTGTTTTGTAATTAAAGTTTCCTCTTTGAGTAATTGGCAACTCCCTATCAACAGTCTTATCATTAATAAACACTTTTAAATGTGTACAAAAAAATAATTTCGGTTTGCTCTTAGCTTCAGGCATTTGGTATTTTCAACGGGATCAGCATCTTATGTGACACACGGGCTCAGCGACCATGTTCATGACACCAAGATTCGGGAAGAATTGTCCCTAATTGTGAACTGATAGCTAGAGGGCGATAACCAAACAGCAACGATTGCTTCTGATGCGGATATTCATAACAGAATCGCGGAATCGACTGTCACAGTTATAACACACCCACAGCTTAAGTTTAAGCTGTAATTATATTTTAATAAAATGTTAATTTCCAAACTATTTCATGGCCACTTGGAATGCCTTACAAGGAAGCGTCTTATCGACGATGCGATGTTGATGTTTAAACATGTTTATGTTTTTTTCGGCATACCTTACCACTCATAATATCTTATCATTGGATATTAATGTTGATGTCCAAAAACGATTTTTTTTTTGGCATACCTTACCACTTATGATATTTTACCATTCGATATTGATGTTGATGTCCAAACATATTTATGCTTTTTTCGCAAACCTTACTACTAATAATATATTACCATTGAATATTGATGTCCAAACATATTTATGTTTTTTTGGCAAATCTTACCACTGATAATATCTTACCATTGGATATTGATGTCCAAACATATTTATGTTTTCTTTTGGCAAATCTTACCACTGATACTACCAATGGATATTGACGTTGATGTCCAAACATGTTTATGTGTTTTTGGTACACCTTACCACTAATAATATCTTACCATTAAATATTGATTTTCAATTTGTGTGATTTATGTATTGCCGGCATTAGACATCTAGAACCGAAAATTATTTTATTATTTTTTCAGAGCATTTTAAACCTTCCTCCAACTAGAATATTGGCTGTAAAAGAACAAAATCAAAGTTAACAAAAGAACCTTACAACATAAATAAAGTTTAATTAAGAAACATTTTTGCAAAAGAAAGTTTTATTTATTCTAAGCAATAAAATATAGCCACTCAATTTTGTGTTTAGCAAAATGTTCATAGCCTTGACAGGTTCAATTAAGCTAATATAAAATTCGTCTACGTTGTAGCTGTTGCAGCAATACTGCGTATAATATTCGCATCTGTATCTCCAATGATCATGAATATTGTATACATATATATTGCTTAATTTGTTTGAAAAAGTTTAATAATAACAAAGCGAGTGCAATGACGCTAAAAACAGATTTTTTCACTCTCGCTTTTCGTTTCTTTTTCTTGTGTTTTGTTGATGTTGCTGAATCTCATTTACTGCTCATTACTTTCATGAAAATTCTTTTAGCCGCTGATCTAATAGTTTTCGAAGCACAGTTATCATTGAAGAGAGGAAAGTTTACTCCCATCTCGAATATGAGATCGAGATTCAGAAAAAAGAAAAATAATTGAGAATTTTTTTTTTAGGAAACAGGAACTCTGATGTGAGCCCAATTAACAGAATTCAAGCTTTAGAAATAAAAGTTTCATTGTTAGTGGGGACTCTTATGTACTTTATTATAGACTTGAATAATAATGATTATTTTACATTACGATGCTATGCAAGATATCTTTATAGTACCAATGATTTATTGTACAAAGTTTGTTACATTTTATAGTTAGATGTACAAAATCTACTGACAATTGTTGAAAAGAATATCAGAATAATATTTTACTTAGCATTTGTAAACAAACAAAGACGTGTTATATAAACCAACACTTTAATGCATTCTTCACAGCTTGAGCCACCACCACCCCCCCAGTGGCACAGCGGTATGTCTGCGGACTTACAACGCTTGAAACCGGGTTTCGATACCCGTGGTGGGCATAGCACTGATAGCCCATTGTTTAGCTTTGTGCTTAGCTTCAAAACAAACAAACACAGTTTGAGTCGTAATATTAGAAAGTTTTAAAGCTTATGGATAATTTGAATTGATTTTGGAATGTTTCATAGATAACTTGGATTAATTTAGGGTTTTTGTTGATAATGTTTATTAAATTTCAAGAAAAATACGTTCAGAAGACTGCAATACAACTTTTTCACTAGTAAAGTTTGATAGATGAAAAATAAAATATTTTGAATATCGTTTGTGAAGATACAAAACGATTCGGTTGTCCTCTAGTCTATGCGTTTTAATTGAGAGGCAGTGATATTTAATACGTTTCGTTCATAACCTTCGTCTAGGGTCAATGTTCCGCTCATACTCGATCTATGATAAACATATGAGTTACACTCATAAACTCGCTCTTGGATCAATATATGAGTACCACTCAAACTTTTAAATTTTGCAGATCAGACCTCACTCCAGGTTCAATACATGGACTTCGTTCATAACCTGTTTTTGTTTTCCATATATTTGCTTCGTTCGTGACCCGTTTTTGTGTTCAGTATATTTATTTCGTTCATAACCATGCTATGGAATCAGTATATGAGCTTCACTGGTGAATTTATTAAATGGTTATCTGATACTTACATTTCTTGTAATTACAAATCTTAGATAGAGGAAACATTATTGTTTCAGTACAAAGTACAAGGATACAGAAGACGCCTACTTTTCGAGTATATTCTCTAGCTACCTGAGTTAGCGATGTATAACAATTGATACATTAAATTACCTTATAGGTTAATTTATTGTCAAACATACCGAAGCTTTTATTGAACTTCTCGATAGATTTATGGATCTCCTTGTGTTGAAATTACTGAATGTGATTACTTATTATGAAGGATAACAAACTTTCCGAGTTATTTGTTCTTATAAAAACAATCTTCCCTATTTCTAACACTTTAAGAATGTTAATATAAACAGGTTTTGATTATCAGAACCAGTTCTGAGTAGTTAGTGATCTATTTTTCAAACATCTGGTTTTATTGGATAATCTGACGTCAAATTAAAAGGCAAATATAATACCAACCACAAAATATATTAATTAATAGAGTGAATTAGCCAACATATAATACAGCCTGGAGTGAAATCAATACCCAATATAAGCAATACCCTAGAGTAATATATATATATATATATATATACCTAAAAATTGGTATAACCTACAATGAAATCAATACTCAACATATGATATACCTTAGAGTGAAATGTTCATGTTTTAATAATATATATATATTACATATATACATATATTTCTTTCCATTTATATATTTCCTCTAAACAGGAACCACCATATTACATAATCAATTTTACTGCATATCTTTATAATTCATCCAAGAGCACCCAATTATACATCAAATTATGACAGCCTAATTACACTCTATCATATTGGTTACGAATAATTGCTATGTTCATCACTCATACCACATTTATCTGTGACTAGCAATTCCAATAATAACATGTGAGCAAAAGAATAACGTTGGTTTTCTGCGAACTACTATTATATTTCACAGTTTCATCTCTGAGATTCTTATAACACATTTAGACATTTCCAAATATATTGTCTAGTTTGTTACCAAATGTCAAGTAAAACTACCTCAGTTATTGTAACTGATAACCAGTACAGTTATCACATTTAAAGTAAGACTGCCTCAGTTATTGTAACTGATAACCAGCACAGTTACCACATTTAAAGTAAGGCTGCCTCAGTTATTATAACTGATAACCAGCACAGTTACCACATTTAAAGTAAGGCTGTCTCAGTTATTAGAACTGATAAACAGTACAGTTACCACATTTAAAGTAAGGCTGCCTCAGTTATTAGAACTGATAAACAGTACAGTTACCACATTTAAAGTAAGGCTGCCTCAGTTGTTATAACTGATAAACAGTACAGTTACCACATTTAAAGAGTAAGGCTGCCTCAGTTATTATAACTGATAAACGGTACATTTACCGCACTTCAAGTTATGTTTTCCCCGTTGTTAGAATTATTTCAAGTAAAATTTCTCGATTCCTCCAGTTCTTGTTAAGTGTCCTTTAACGCTAAACATAAAAAATACTATATATATCAAAAAATGAAGATAGATGATATAATAAAGACTGTTCTGAAGTAGTTGTAATTTGTATGCAGCCTAAAATCAGAATTATATGTACCTTATTGTTACTTTATGATCATTTGACCAATGTTCTGGCGTTTTAATTACCCGATAAATACACGTCATTCTACCCTTCCTCATACAAATACTTTAAAAACTTTTGTAGCAGACACTTGGAAAAAGTTATACCTCCAACAATTGTCTTTCGCCAACATGTGTAAAAAAAATTCAAATATATGAAATATCCAGCCAATCAATAGTTTAAAAACAACAAAAGAAAACTGATACTTTAGCATTTTAGAATGATACAAGTGTAGAGGTTTGGTTTGTTTTGAATTTCACGCAAAGCTACACGAGGGCTATCTGCGCTAGCCGTCTCTAACTTAGCAGTGAAAGACTAGAGGGAAGGTAGCTAGTCATGACCACCCACCGCCAAATCTTGAGCTACTCTTTTACCAACGAAGAGTAGGATTGACCATCACATTATAACGCTCCCACGGCGGAAAGGGCGAGCATGTTTGTTGTGATGGGGATTCGAACCCTCGACCCTCAGATTTCGAGTCGAGCGCTCTAACCAACTGGCCATGCCGGGCCGAATGTTGAAGTCTATTATCATAAGATAATAACAATAATCTTGTTTAGTTCTGGTTTTAATCACCTGATCAGTTAAGACTCCTTTATCTAACGAATGATTCCATTCTCTGATGAGAACAGAATGC